>NC_083433.1:8706929-8771929 GCF_020745735.1 Hemiscyllium ocellatum | reverse complement strand
CGTAGGGCCTGTTTCCACAGTGTAGGGAATCTATAATTCCACAACATTCCACAAGGTAGACATGGAAGTTGATTCCCTTGGCTGGAGAATCTCAGACTCAGGAATGAAGTGACTAACTGTTTCGGACTGAGATGAGGAGAAATGGCCTAACTCTGTCTTTTGAATCTCTTGAAATTTCTCTGCTGTTGGGTTTTGGGAGGGTGGAGGTATGTCTTGGTTGGGAAATTGAGGGCTACGGATGAAGACAGCAAAATGGATCTTGGAGAGATAGTTAGCCATGATTGGGTAGAAAGGTACAGCAGATTCAATAGGGCCGAATAGCCTGCTCTTGCCTCTATCTCTTACGCTCTTATAATGTTGAAATAAACTATCGATGCTGGGTCATATCACAGGAGCAAATTACAGCAGACTTTGGAACCCGTACTGAAAACAATAAGTGCTAGAGATCACAGCAGGTCAAGCAGCATCCGTGGAGAGAGAGCAAGCTAATGTTTTGAGTCTGGGTGACTCTTCGTCAGGACCATATTATAGCTGATGCATGAACAATAACCTTTACAGTGCAATAATAAAACCTTATCTCAGTCGAATCCCTTGAACTCAGCACCGCCCTCCTAACCTGCAATCTTCTTCCTGACCTCTCCGCCCCCACCCCACTCCAGCCTATCACCCTCACCTTGACCTCCTTCCACCTATCACATCTCCATCGCCCCTCCCCCAAGTGCCTCTTCCCTACCTTCTATCTTAGCCTGCTTGGCACACCTTTCTCATTCCTGATGAAGGGCTTATGCCCGAAACGTCGAATTTCCTGTTCCTTGGATGCTGCCTGACCTGCTGCGCTTTAACCAGCAACACATTTTCAGCTCTGGTCTCCAGCATCTGCAGTCCTCACTTTCTCCTCCAATAATAAAACAAAACTAAGAACGCAGGTTGCTGGAGATCTGAAACAAAACCAGAATTTGTTTCAGAAACTCAGCAGGTCTGGCAGCATCCGTGGCGAGAGAAACAGAGTTAATGTTTTGAATCCAGTGACTTTTCATGAGAACCTTTTTTAAAAGGGTTCAATCCGTGTTGGCTTTTCAAAAGGACATGGCTGCAAAGGTTTTCCTGAAATGGTTAATTTTGTTGACCAGGGTATGTCTGTGAACTGCACAGTGGCACAGTGGTTAGCACTGCTGCCTCATAGTACCAGAGACCTGGGTTCAATTCCCACCTCTGACAGACTGACTGTGTGGTGTTTATATGTTCTTTGTGTGGGTTTGCTCTGTTTTCCTCCCACAATCCAAAAAAATGTGCAGGTTGGGTGAATTGGCCATGCTAAGTTGCCTGTAGTGTTAGGTGTAGGAGAATGGGTCTGGGTGGGTGGGTCGGTGTGGGTTGGGCGGTGTGGACTTGTTGGGCCGAAGGGCCTGTTTCCACACTGTAAGTAATCTATATATAAAAAAAAGTATTTTGTTGGCTATAAAACATTTTGAGACATCCTGAGATAGTGTTAAGGCACTGGTTAAAGGACAAAGGGCTTCCTGTCAGGCAGTAATTTTGGAATTTACCCAGAGAGAGTTAAGTGGTCACCATGGAAATGTGGTGATCACTTGTGAAAGATAACAGAGTGATAAATATAAACTGAAAGAACTGCGGATACTGGGAATCAGAAACAAAAACAGAAAGTATTGGAAAAAAGCTTAGCAGAGAAAGAAAGTAGAGTTAACATTTCAGGTCCAGCTTCTTTACAGTGTGGAAACAGGCCGTTCGGCCCATCAAGCCTCTGAAGAGTAACCCACCCAAACCCAGTCCCCTACCCTATACTGACCCCTGACTAATGCAGGGAATTTAGCATGGCCAATTCACCCTAACCTGCACTTCTTTGGATTAGATTAGACTTACAGTGTGGAAACAGGCCCTTCGGCCCAACAAGTCCACACCGACCCGCCGAAGCGAAACCCACCCATACCCCTACATTACTCCTTACCTAACACTACGGGCAATTTAGCATGGCCAATTCACCTAACCCGCACATCTTTGTGACTGTGGGAGGAAACTGGAGCACCCGGAGGAAACCCACACAGACACGGGGAGAATGTGCAAACTCCACACAGTCAGTCACCCGAGGTTGGAATTGAACTCGGGTCCCTGGTGCTGTGAGGCAGCAGTGATAACCACTGAGTCACCTTGTTGCCCCTTCCTCAGAACTGATGATAGTTGGGAATAAAAGTTGTTTTTTTAAGCAGAAGATAGGGTTGGGGATGGAGTAAAGAACAAAGGATAGGTGGGAATAGAGAGCAAAGAGAGCTGGTGAAGAGCCATCTCGACTCGGAACATTAGCTTGTTCTCTGTAGTGGTTCTGTTCGCCGAGCTGGAAGTTTTTGTTGCAAACGTTTCGTCCCCTGGCTAGGAGACATCATCAGTGCTGTGGAGCCTCCTGCGAAGCGCTTCTTTGATGTTTTTTCCGGTATTTATAGTGGTCTGTCCTTGCCGCTTCCGGGTGTCAGTTTCAGCTGTCCGCTGTAGTGGTTGGTATATTGGGTCCAGGTTGATGTGTTTGTTGATGGAGTTTGTGGATGAATGCCATGCCTCTAGGAATTCCCTGGCTGTTCTCTGTCTGGCTTGCCCTATGATAGTAGTGTTTTCCCAGTCGAATTCATGTTGCTTGTTGTCTGAGTGTGTGGCTACTAGGGATAGCTGGTCGTGTCGTTTCGTGACTAGTTGGTGTTCATGTATGCTGATTGTTAGCTGTCTTCCTGTTTGTCCTATATAGTGTTTTGTGCAGTCCTTGCATGGTATTTTATAAACTACATTAGTTTTGCTCATGTTGGGTATTGGCTCCTTTGTTCTAGTAAGTTGTTGTCTGAGCGTGGCTGTTGGTTTGTGTGCCGTTATGAGTCCTAAGGGTCGCAGTAGTCTGGCTGTCAGTTCTGAAACGCTCCTGATGTATGGTAGTGTGGCTAGTCCTTTTGGTTGTGGCATGTCCTCGTTCCGTGGTCTATCTCTTAGGCATCTGTTGATAAAGTTGTGCGGGTATCCGTTTTTGGCGAATACCTTGTATAGGTGTTCCTCTTCCTCTTTTCGCAGTTCTGGTATACTGCAGTGTGTTGTAGCTCTTTTGAATAGTGTCCTGATGCAGTTTTGTTTGTGTGTGTACAAATCTTCGCACAAACTTTGAGCTTGTTCTCTCTCCGTGGAAGCTGCCTGACCTGCTGCGATCTCTGGATTTTTTTGATTTCACAAGAGAGAAGAACAGTTGGGCAAACAGGGGGAGTAGATGACAACCAAGCCAGGAGAATGAATAGAGTGGTGCTGGAAAAGCACAGCAGGTCAGGCAGCATCCGAGGAGCAGGAAAATCGATGTTTCAGACAAAAAGATTTCTAATGAAAGGCTTTTGCCCGAAACATCATTTTCCTGCTCCTCGGATGCTGCCTGACCTGCTGTGCTTTTCCAGCACCACTCTGATCCAGAATGTGTATAATAGCAGAATGTGTGATAACAAGGCTGTGTGTGTGTGTGTGTGTGTGTAGGGGCGCGGTGGGGGGTGTTGGGGTAAGGACATGGGAGGAGGTGCCTCAAACCCTAAAATTGTTGAACCCGATGTTGAGTCCTGAAGGCTGTGGAGTCCCTGAGTGGGAAATGAGGTGCTGCTCCTCCACCCTGCACTGAGCATCACTGGAGCACTGATAAAAACTAGAGGCAGAGATGTTGACCGGGGAACAGGGTGGGGTGGGGGAGGGGTGTGTGTGGTGGTGGGGTGGCATTAGAGTGATACATTTGCACTCACAAAATTTCTGGATTTTTGTTAGTAACAGGACAGGGTAAACTCAGGGCTTCAATGTGGACTTCAACAGTTTCCTCATTTCCCCTTCCCCCACCTCACCGCAATTCCAAACTTCCAGCTCAGCACTGTCCCCATGACCTGTCCAACCTGCCTATCTTCTTTTCCACCTATCCATTCCACCCTCCCCCAGACCTATCACCTACATCCCCTCCCCCACTCACCCATTGTACTCTATGCTACTTTCTCCCCACCCCCACCCTCCTCTCATTTATCTCTCCACACTTCAGGCTCTCTGCCTGTATTCCTGATGAAGGGCTTTTGCCCGAACCGTTGATTTTCCTGCTCCTCGGATGCTGCCTGACCTGCTGTGCTTTTCCAGCACCACTCTAATCTAAACTCTGGTTTCCAGCATCTGCAGTCCTTGTTTTTGCCCAGGGTAAACTCAGGATGTTCTCAGTGACTGAGGAGTGAGGTAGGGCATGAGGTAGGCTATTTAGGACTGGGATGAGGAGGAATTTCTTCACTTGTAGAGTAGTGAGTCTGTAGAATTGACCTGTTCTCATGACCGATCCCACCTGTCAATTTTCCGTCCCACCTATCCACTCCACCCTCACCTCTGACCTATCACCTTTTCCCCCCACCTCCATCCATCTATTGCACTCTCAGCTGCCTTCCCCCTAGCTTCACCCCCCTCCCATTTATCTCTCTACCCCCAAGGCTCCCAGCCTCATTCCTAATGAAGGGCTTTTGCCCGAAACATGGACTTTCCTGCTCCTCGGATGCTGCCTGACCTGCTGTGCTTTTGCAGCAACACTCTAATCTCCAACATTTGCAGTCCCCACTTTCACCTAGTCTGTGGGATTCACTATTGACATAGAAAGTTGTTGAGGCAAAACTTTGAGTGTTTCTAAAAGGAGGTTGATATAGTTTTTGGAGCTAAAGGGTTCAAAGGGGAAAAAAAACAGGAACAAGGTGGATGCTTAACCGTGATCCTATAGAATGGCAGAGCAGGGTTGAAGGGCTGAGTGGTCTCCTCCCACTCCTAGTTTCTGTGTATAACTCACCTTCCAACTGCTTAAAAATGTGTTGCTGAAAAAGCACAGCAGGTCAGGCAGCTTCAAAGGAGCAGGAGATTCGACGTTTCGGGCATAAGCTCTTCTTCAGGAAACTGAAGATTCCTGAAGAAGGGCTTATGCCCGAAACGTCGAATCTCCTGTTCCCTGGATGCTGCCTGACCTGCTGCGCTTTTCCAGCAACACATTTTTAAGCTCTGATCTCCAGCATCTGCAGTCCTCGCTTTCACCTTCCAACTGCCCAACAATGAGGCAGTGAGGGCTGACAGAATAACAGTAGGCCGTCATCTGTGTGCACAAAGTGGATTGATGTAATGTCAACAGGAAATTTTGATAATATTAATTCCCTTTGTGAAAGACACTGATTCACAATTTGCATAATTCATTTGCAAAAGCTTAGCCTTTATAGACGTAATGAATCTGAATGTTTTCATCTGATTTAAGATTGCATGCCACACCTGTCACTTCCTGATCCATTGCCAGCATGTACAGGCACACACCTGTGCTGTGGATTGCTCACTGGTTATAAAGGACTGATTTCGGGGGAACCAGTTCCCTGCCTCGATGCCAGCTCCTGCATGTATTCAGTAAACATTGGGGAAGGAGACTTCCTTCACTCCCAACTGGCTGTATCGTGTATGGCTCACTCTCATCCCGCAGCCCCTGTACCATTCCCGATGAAGGGCTTTTGCCCGAAATGTCGATTTTCCTGCTCCTCGGATGTTGTCTGACCTGCTGTGCTTTTCCAGCACCACTCTAATCTAAATTCTGATCTCCAGTAACTGCAGTCCTCATTTTCACCATAGGGAGAGTCGACAGGTTCTGATGGTCATAAGCCTGTTAGAAACTAGAGTCTTACAGTGGTCTAGGAGAAAGTGAGGTCTGCAGATGCTGGAGATCAGAGCTGAAAATGTGTTGCTGAAAAAGCGCAGCAGGTCAGGCAGCATCCAGGGAACAGGAGATTCGACGTTTCGGGCATAAGCTCTTCTTCAGGAAACTGAAGATTCCTGAAGAAGGGCTTATGCCCGAAACGTCGAATCTCCTGTTCCCTGGATGCTGCCTGAACTGCTGTGCTTTTTCAGCAACACATTTTCAGCTCTTACAGTGGTCTAGCCATTTTAAGGACGGTGGGAACCAATTGGGAATGTGGCCAGGCTGGTAATCCCAACTCGCAGGCTTTTCCCAAAGGGATTTAAGCTCACTTCCCAGCCTGGCATACACTCAGTCTGTAAAATCGGAAATTGAAATCGTGTTGTAGCAATGCCAACCATGAAACTACCAGTAATTGCTGGACTGAAATAACTGAGTCAAGTCACATGACACCAGGTTATAGTCCAACAGGTTCATTTGAAATCACAAGGTTTCAGGATGCTCCGAAAGCTTGTGATTTCACATAAACCTGTCGGACTATAATGTGGTGTCATGTGACTCCTGACTTTGTCCACCCCAGTCTGACACCTCCACGTCCTGCATAGAGGCTGGTATCCCGTCAACAAGTCACCCTTTAGCTACACACGCACAGTACACTGGCTGGGGATGGCCAGCTCTGATTCTGGATCAGTGGTGCTGGAAGAGCACAGCAGTTCAGGCAGCATCCAAAGTGCAGCCTAAACTGCTGTGCTCTTCCAGCACCACTGACCCAGAATCTGGTTTCCAGCATCTGCAGTCATTGTTTTTACCATGGCCAACTCTGAGCCAGTCCTTGAAGTCAGGAGACTTTCTGACACACCTGTTTCTTTTTTTATATAACTTTGCAAATTTGAACTTGTGTAGATACACTGATAGTTTATGCAGTGCTGGAGGAAGCCATTGCTGAACGTTTTGGTTTCGGAGTGGTCCCCTCGCGGAATCCATTCCCGAATCTGCGATACACCACCTTCAGGTGCCTCATGCGACCTGCTTCTCCCTTTCGGCCTTCACACTCCAGTTATACTTCTTCTTTATCTTGGCAGGGTAGGCACATTTGCCGCAGGAGATTGCCTTAGCCCCACATCGCCGGCAAAGTGTGTGGGTCTTGTTCCGCCTCTTACCAACTGATGATGCTCCCTTCGTCAATTTCACTGCGCGCCTGAGAGCAAAAGGCGACTGTACCTGGTATTCCCAGGCAGTGTCCCATCCAAGGATGGACCAGGCCTGAGTCTGCTTAGCTTCTGAGATCAGGCATTTTCAGACTAGTATGGCCGTAAGCCTGTTTCTTTTTTTTTACAATTATTTATTCTTTTTTTTCTTTTTTTTTCAATTTCCACCACCAGGAAGAAAGGAAACACCCAAGTGGCCAATGACAACACTCCCCTTTTTTTAATATAGATAATTAACCCCCACACTACCACCTAACTGCGGTAGAGCTTATTTTTTTCCCATCACCCATGTTGTGTGTGTGGGCAGGTGTGAGACACAGTGAGAGACACAAAGTGTACGAATCTTTATTCAATTTCCACCACCAGGAAGATAGGAAACACCTGAGTGGCCAGTGACAACCAGTGCCTTTCACATCAAAGGGCAATGCTGGGTGATCAAACAGTGAAGGGGAGGGCAGGGACTAAATCAAAATAGAGTTGGAGGGGGTAGCCTACTGCACCTGGTATTCCCAGGTGGCTTCCTATCCAAATACCAACCAGGCCTGAGTCTGCTTAGCTTCCGAGATCAGACGAAATCTGGCACTTTCAGACTGGTAGGCCTGTTTCTATCTGCCAGCCAGGGCTCACCGATTGGCTGCAGGTTAGCAGCCCCAATCAGAGAACTCATAATCAGTAAGATCCACCTGCTTCCAATCACTCCGTGTACCAACCTATTCTGGTACACGAATGCCCTTATACCTAGTCTGGCCTACATGTGACTGGAGACCTGCAGCAATGCGGCCAGTTGTTAATTGCCCACTGAAAACAGCTGGGGCAAGTCCGAGGGCAATCGGAGATGGGCACCTTGTCAGTGATGTCCACATCCCATTAAAGAAGGGAAACGGTTTCTGTCTTCGACATAAACGGGAGGCCGCCCAGCTTTCACTGTAAGTCTGACTTGTGAAGGGAGTCCTTCTTTGACAGGCCATCAAAGTTCATGTGATTAAAATCATCTCCATGTCTGCAGGCAACGATAGCCATTCTGGTGCTGAACAATAGGGACCGCTTATGATTGATTACATTAGCACCCTGTTAACGTTCTCCATGTCACTCACACAATGGGTGATACTGAATGCCCTCCCCTGTGGTGAGTCATAGAGCCATAGAGGTGTACAGCATGGAAACAGACCCTTCGGTCCTGCACGTCCATGCCAGCCAGATATCCCAACCCAACCTAGTCCCACCTGCCAGCACCAATCCATATCCTTCCAAATCCTTCCTATTCATATACCCTTCCAAATGTCTCTTAAAAGCTGCAATTGTACCAGCCTCCACCACTTCCTCTGGCAGCTCATTCCATACATGTACCACTCTCTGTGTGAAAACGTTGCCACTTAGATCTCTTTTATATCTTTCCCCTCTCACCCTAAACCTATGCCCTCTAGTTCTGGACTCTCCCCATCCCAGGGAAGAGACTTTGCCTACTTATCCTATCCATGCCCCTCATGATTTTTTAAATCTCTACAAGGTCACCCCTCAGCCTCCAATACTCCAGAGAAAACAGCCCCAGCCTATTCAGCCTCTCCCTATAGCTCAAATCCTCTAACCCTGGCAACATCCTTGTAAATCTTTTTGGAACTCTTTCAAGTTTCATAACATCTTTCCAGTCCGAAGGAGACCAGAATTGCATGCAATATTGAGGAAGGAGGGCATTAACTTAGGCGGATGTGCACTGGGTGGGAGTCCTGTTGTCTTCCTGATAAAGTTCATGGCAATCACCTCTGCATCAATTGAGTGAGTGCTCACTTAATAGCTTCATCCTGTTGCCACTCACAGTAAGCAAGTGGCCCAAAATTGGGAACGAGGCAGAGTTGTGAGTAAAGTTTGCAGGTTGTGAGTTCCAGTCTCACTAGCATTGAATAAATAACAGCTATTGTATTTTTGTTCAGGTTAAAAACTGGTGGTCAGATTTATTCTTGCATGGGTTAATTACACAGAAACTGAAAGTGCTAAAATTGTCCGAATAGTTAGAAAATGAGAAGAGTGGAATAAAACTGTATAAAGCCTTCAGAGTATCTTTAGCAGCTATTTCTGACTCACTTTGATAATAATTAGAGCTGAATTTCAGAATAATCACCAGACCATCTGAGTTGCTATCTGTAATATTGCCAGATGCAAACACAAATTGACCGAGAGTAAAGATTTTTGTAAATCTTTCAATCTTTATCAATTTGCTCAGTTTTCAAAGCCAGTTACGATACCCCAGAAGTAAAAACTTTATCCAACAAATTTGCACAGCACACCCATTGAATAAGTTAACACTCATTTTCAGCGTCACACTTCTGCCAAGGCTAGTAGTGCACATTTGAACTTCTGGAGCTTGATAGCTTAATCGATTTAATTAGCAGAGCTGTTAATTAATTAATTGATTAATTAATTTGACAAGTTATTCCAGAAATAGCTTGAGCTCACTTTCCACCTCGAAATTAAATTTGAAAACCCTTTCATCTTATCTCGAATGACTTTAACTCGTACGTTGAATGTCATAAAGAAATAAAAATATTTCCTACTTAAAATAAATAGTGTTTCCTATTTAAAATAAATGTGTAATCAGTGCAGAATATTATGTTGCTATAAAGAGACGCAAAGTCAAAAGATTTTTGTCTTGCACTCATCAAGACTGGGACACAAGAAATCAAACTCAGAAATGGAATATTACTTTACACAGTAGGAAACCAAGTGTTTTGAACTGTGCCTGGGATGAAGACACAGTTGGATCCATTAACTGTCAATCTTAACTTTCTGATTAACCTCAGGTCAGGCAGGGAGACTCTGATTGGTCACAGTGTTGCCATGGGAACTGCCATAGGGATTGGCAGTCCCCACAACCATTGAGAGTCAGAGAGTCATAGAGATGTACAGCACGGAAACAGACCATTCAGTCCAACTCGACCGTGCCGACCAGATAACCTAAATTAATCTAGTCCCATTTGACAACACTTGGCCCATATCCCTCCAAACCCTTCCTATTCATATACCCATCCTGACGCCTTTTAAATGTGGTAATTGTACCAGCCTCCGCCACTTCCTCTGGCAGCTCATTCCACACACACACCACCCTCTGTGTGAAAAAGTTGCCCCTTAGGTCCCTTCTAAATCTTTCCCCTCTCACCTTAACCTCTAGTTCTGGACTCCCCCACTCCAGGGAAAAAAACCTTGACTGTTCACCCTATCCATGTCCCTCACAATTTTGAAAACTCCTAGAAGGTCACCCCTCAGCCTCTGATGCCCCTGGGAAAATAGATGGTTTATCTAAGAGGTTTCTCTACAATTAGGATTAATTAGAAGGAACAAAAAGTGCATTTATGTGGCACCTTTTATTACCCCCAAACATCCCAAGCCACTTAGCAGCAAAATGAAGGATTTCTGAAGCTCTGAGAGCGAAAGATTTTAAAGGATATCAAAGCAGGAACAGGAGTAGGGTGATCAGCCATGAATGGCAGAGCAGGCTCGAAGGGCTGAACGGCCCACTCCTGCTCCTAGTTTCTATATTTCTGTGAAGTGCATCCACAATATATCCAACACAGCAGCTAAGTTGCACACAGAAAGCCTCATGTTTTCGTGATCAAACAGCTTGTTTTGGTGAGACAGGTTGAAGGTTCAATATTGGTCCAGGAATGCAGGGTGTAGTCCCCTGCTCCTGAACCATGGTCCTTGTATCTTTCACATCAGACTGAGAGGGCAGAGGGTCATTCATTTAATTCCACGTCTGACAGATAGTATCTCTCCGACAGTGTGGTGCTGGGAGTCCCAGTTTAGAATTTATCTCAAGTTTCCAAAGTGTGTGAAACTTGAACCCGCGTTCAGTGAAGCATTGTTGGCCTACTGGAATTCTGTACGGATCAGATGAATGAGAAAGAATTTGTTTCGTATTCCAGTCATGAGCAATGAATGGAAAGTAATTGACTCTGTTCAGAATCCACAGAGCGGAACGGAATGAGGTTGATTGGGATTTACTCCAATGGGGGAAGAGTTTCGAAGTTGGGATGGTAACTGTGGAAAACTAAAAAAGTAGT
This sequence comes from Hemiscyllium ocellatum, assembly GCF_020745735.1. NCBI lineage: Eukaryota > Metazoa > Chordata > Chondrichthyes > Orectolobiformes > Hemiscylliidae > Hemiscyllium > Hemiscyllium ocellatum. The sequence goes on along the minus strand of NC_083433.1, from coordinate 8,760,959 downwards.
GAGAAAGAGCTCAATTCTTGTTACCCCGGACAAGGGGAACACACAGGAATTCACTGGTGTCCCACACAATGGGAGTGAATGATTCAACCCATTGAGATTCTAAAGAGTGTGAATTAACTGCTGGCAGCAATACATTGTCACAGAACAAAAGAAAAAGATGTGAAGATCTATTGTCATTTTTCTGATGCGAGGGTAGACAAAGATGCCTCATTCAAACAAAATTGGTTTAACTTTCATTGTGCTAAACTGTGCATTAGGGGATATGATGAGGAGGTGCCAGTGTTGGACTGGGGTGGACAAAGTTAAAAATCATACAACACCAGGTTATAGTCCGACAGGTTTATTTGGAAGTCTTCTGTGTAAACCTTTTGGACTATAACCTGATGTTGTGAGATTTTTAAATTGGAACATAGAACCATACAGCTCAGGAACAGGCCCTTCGGCCCACGATGTTGTGCCGAACATGACGCCAAATTAAACTAATCCCTTCTGCCTGCCCTTGGTCCATATCCCTCCATTCCTTGTCTATTCATGGGCTTATCTAAAAGCCCCTCAAATGCCCCTATTGTATCAGCCTCCACCACCTCCCCTGGCAGCGCGTTCCACACTCCTACCACTCTCTGTGTAAAAACCTTGCCCCTCACATCTCCTTTGAACTTTCCCCCTCTCCCCTTAAACATGTGCATCAGAATTCGAGAGTTTTTAAAAGAAACCATCATGGGGCAAAATGCAGCTGACACTTAAAATTGAACAAGAGGAAGAAAACGTAGATTTATATTCTGTGTTTTCTATCCGAACATTATTTTTAAAAATTAGATTAATGTTCAAAGTTTGTGAGAAGATTTGTAGTTCGGGTGCTCGTTATTGTGGTTCTGTTCGCCGAGCTGGGAATTTGTGTTGCAGACGTTTCGTCCCATGTCTAGGTGACATCCTCAGTGCTTGGGAGCCTCCTGTGAAGCGCTTCTGTGATGTTTCCTCCAACATTTATAGTGGTGTTGTGGCATATGTAACCACTACAAATGCCGGAGGAAACATCACAGAAGCGCTTCACAGGAGGCTCCCAAGCACTGAGGATGTTACCTAGCTAGGGGACGAAACGTCTGCAACACAAATTCCCAGCTCGGCAAACAGAACCACAACAACATTAGATTAATGTATATAGATGTCTCACTGTTTCTGATTGTAAGTTACATTTCCCACTAACTAATTCCTGAAAGTGATTGGAATTGATCTTTTTTTTTTAAGGTCACAAACATCCCGGGATAAATCAATGATAGAGAGCGAGTGTGTGTAATTGAGATCAGGGTGACTGCACAATCCTTTCGTTTCCACTTTACTAAGTCCTTTCAATATTTTCCCTTCAGGATTTTGCCACATCAACAGATCAGCGATGAGCTACGGGTCCAAAGACCTAAAGGGAATGCTCCAGTATGGGTAAGCACCTAGCTTTCTGACTTCATGCTGCGCCGGGGAGCTTTGTGTGTCATTTGTTGAGTCTGTGTGATTACAGTGGGTTTAACTGAGTGAGTGACAAGAGTGTGGTTAAATCATTATGTCTCAGTGTGTGGTCAACAAAGGGCTTCCTGCTGTATGTTCTAAATGTGTTGATGTAACACAAAGCAGACTTTGAGTGTGTGTGAGTGGTGTGTGTTTGTGTGTGTGAGTGGTGTGTGTTTGTGTGTTTGTGCGTGTGAGTGGTGTGTGTTTGTGTGTGTGTGTGTGAGTGGTGTGTGTTTGTGTGTGTGAGTGTGTGTGTGTGGTGTGGTGTGTGTGTGTGTGTTTGTGTGTGTGTGTGTGTGTGAGTGTGTTTGTGTGTGTGTGAGTGGTGTGTGTTTGTGTGTGTGTGTGTGTGTGTGTGTGAGTGTGTTTGTGTGTGTGTGAGTGGTGTGTGTGTGTGTGTGTGTGTGTGTGTGTGTGTGTGTGTGTGTGTGTGTGTGTGTGTGTGTGTGTGTGTGTGTGTGTGTGTGATTTGAGACAAAAAACCTGCAGATGCTTGAATACAAAATAGACTGGCAGGAGGCTGGAAGAACACAGCAAGCCAGGTAGCATCAGTGGGGGGAGAAGTCAATGTTTCAGATGTAACCCTTCCTCAGAATCCTGAAAAAGTTTTATACCTGAAACATTGATTTCTCCACCTCCTAATGCTCCCTGGTTTGTTATATTCTTCCAGCCTCCTGCCTGTCTATTCTGTGTATGTGATAGCATGTATGTGTGAGTGTCTGTAAGTTTGTGTTTGTGAGTTTATGTATGTGAGTCTTTGTGTGGGTCTTGTCTTTGTTTGTGACGGAGTGAACATATATTGGAGTGTGGATATCAGAGTGTGTGCGTGTGCTAATGCGTGTCTCTGGGAATCGAAGGCAGTTGAGTTGACACCCACCAAGAATAGAGCTGAAAATGTGTTGTTGGAAAAGCGCAGCAGGTCAGGCAGCATCCAAGGAGCAGGAGATTCGACGTTTCGGGCATAAGCCCTTCTTCAGGAATCATTCCTGATGAAGGGCTTATGCCTGAAACATCAAATCTCCTGCTCCTTGGATGCTGCCTGACCTGCTGCGCTTTTCCAACAACACATTTTCAGCTCTGATCTCCAGCATCTGCAGTCCTCACTTTCTCCTCGAAGATTTCAACCACCTAGAATACCACAGATTTGTTTCAATTGTTAAGCAGTGTCGTAGACTCTGCTCCTCGGATGCTGCCTGAACTGCTGTGCTCTTCCAGCACCACTGATCCAGAATCTGGTTTCCAGCATCTGCAGTCATTGTTTTTACCTCATACAGCAGAGAAACAGACCTTTCAGTCCAACCAGCCCATGTCGACCATAATCCCAAAATAAACTAGTCCCACCTGACTGCGCTTGGCCCATATCCCTCCAAACCTTTCCTTATTCATGAACTTATCTAAATGTCTTTAAAACTTTGTAGCTGTACCTGCATCCACCACTTCCTCTGGAAGTTCATTCCACACACGAAACACCCTCAGCGTAAAAAGATTTCCCCCTCGTGTCTCCTTTAAAGCTGTGTCCTGTCATCTTAAGATATCTCCCTGGTCTTGAAATCTCCCACCCTAGAACCCTGCCATTCACCTTATCTATGCCCCTCGTGATTTTATAAACCTCTACAAGGTCACCTCCTCCTACGCTCCAGTGAAAAAAGCCAATTAGTCCTGACTCCTCTGATATTATCTCTGCTGAATGTTAACTTCTCAGGACTTTTTGCCCCCGGATATTGCTTCCATTCTGTGTTTCAGACTGTCTCCTAACTGGATCCAAGCTCCTTCTGGAGAATCTGCCATTTGGAGGCCATTTGGCCCATTGTGCATGTGGTGGCTCTGTCCCACACTGAGCCCATTCTTCCTGCTGGTGCCCCCACAGACCTCTCTGTGGGTTAAGGTTGATGCTGCATTTGGGGCAGCACACTCTAGAGTACAGCTCACCGAAAACAAAACAAATCTCCCTGGAGACCCTCCTGGCTCTTCTTATCATTAATATTTCTCATCTGGTTGAAGACCCTCCTTTTTTGTGGGAATGGTTTCTCCTTATTTACTCCATCAACACTCCTTCACAGTTTTGAACTTGCAATTTCCAGCTCTGTTGAACTTCCTCATGGTTCTCCCTCTTCTAAGGATGTCGTTCCCAGTTTCTCGGGCCTCTGTAATAGGATCATCCCGACTTAAAATCCCACTTCCTCCACTGCCATTTAGCTGAACTTGTGTGGGATCTTTCTATGCACAGTATTGGCTGCCACATTTGCCACAAGGCGCACTGCAGGAACTTGCCAAGATCCCAACAGCACCTTCCAAACCCACGGTCACTTCCATCGAGAAGGACAAGGGGCAGCAGATCCATGGGAACACCACCCCCTGCAAATTCCCTCCGAGCCACTCACCGTACTGACTTGGAAATATCTCGCCGTTCCTTCACTGTCGCTGGGTCAAAATCCTGGAATTTCATCCCACAGAGGATTATGGATGACTGAATCCCCTACTGTGTGGAAGCTGGCCATTCAGCCTATTGAGTCAACACGAACCCTCCAAAGGTCATCTCACCCAGACTCACCCCATCATCCTACAGTTCCCATGGCTAACCCTCTTAGCCTGCACACCCCTTGAACGCTATGGGGCAATTTAGCATGGCCAATCCATTCTAACCTGCACACCTTTGGACTGTGGGAGGAAACCTGAACACCTGGAGGACCCCCTGCAGACACTGGGAGAACATGAAAACTCCACACGTGATGTTGAGGTGCCGGTGTCGGACTGGGGTGAACAAAGTTAAAAATCACACAACACCAGGTTATAGTTCAACAGGTTTAATTGGAAGTACAAGCCTTTCGGAGCGACGCTCCTTCGTCAGGTAGCTAGTGGGGCGGGATAATAGGACAAGAATTTATCGTGAAAGATCATCGTGACAAACTCCACACAGGCAGACTCCCAAGGTGGGAATCGAACCTGGGTCCCTGATGCTGTGAAACAGCTGAGCTAACCACCCAGTGACGTAGGAGAAAGTGAGGACTGCAGATGCTGCCGATCAGAATCGAGACCGTGGTGCTGGAAAAGCACAGCAGGTCAGGCAGCATCCGAGGAGCTTTTGCCCGAAAGGTCGACTCTCCTGCTCCTCAGATGCTGCCTGACCGGCTGTGCTTTTCCAGCAACCACATTCCTGACACCCAGTGATGTCCCTACCTCACGTAGATTGGGATCAAACAGGTATGCCAGCACCCACGTTTGGATAGGCCAGGACGGGCTATAAATACTAGGTGGTTGGCAGTGTCCACGCCCAAGAAATGAATTTAAAACACACTTCGAAGTGATTGGGAGGGAAAGCGAAATCCTTCGGGACTCTTCTGACAGTAGTGGTGAAGTGTTATCTGATACATGCCTTTCTTCTGACTAAGTTTGTTTTGTGCGGCTGGACAACGCAAGGCATTGTGCAAATTGTCAACAGGAACAAAATGTTTGAGTGTCTCCTCACCTCCCTATTCTGCCTGAATACCCATCAATCCAGAGAACTCGCCCCAATCCTCCCAGCCCCTGCCTTTGTTGAATTAAACAGCTATGCTCTGGTTGGCAAGCAGCCTAGTTTCAAGGCTGGAGGCAGTGTTCATATTGAAACTGCTCACATCTTCATGACTCATGGTGTCGGTAACACTAGATAATAGATTGGGTGCCCCTGTATCAATGTTTGCGGGGCTCCTGACACACAGCGCCATCTGAAACAGGTTAATGCAGATGGGGGTTGCCACCTTTCTGTCAAGTCTAAAAATACACATCAGCATTCCCACTTCTGTGGGTCATGTTCCTGGAGATTTCTGATCACCACTCGCTCTGATCCATGCAAGCATTCCATCCAATTATCAGTCAACACATCCACCCTCTGTGTCCTTACCAGGAATGCTAACCATCTCATCAATCAATAGGAACAGAGTCAGGCCATTCAGCCCCTTCAGCTTACTTTCCCTTCCATTCAATAATGTTGTGCCTGATTTACGAGGGTTAATCAGACCACCTCTGTGACCTTTTGCCCCCTCGATGACTTTGATGCAAAGCTCTTCAATTTAAATAAATACTTTTTTCTCATGTATTTGTTTCATCTTGGGTTTTTCACAGCAATATCCTGAAGATTAATCTGTAATCCCTGTCGAGTCTCACTTACACACACACACACGTACACACACATGTACACACACACATACTCTCATATATTCTCACGCACACATACACACACGTACATGCACACATACTCTCATATATTCTCTCACACACGTACGCACACATGCACACACACACACACTCTCATATTCTCAAACACATACACGCATACACACTCTCATATATTCTCACACACACACTTGCATATTCACACACATGCACGCACACTCATATCCACACACGTACACATATTCTCACATATTCACAGATATACACACACTCTCACATATTCACATACATACACACAAACACACACATCACACATAAATTAACATTCGCACACACTCACATACTAACACTCACATTCACACTCGCACACTTACACTCACACTCAAAAATGTTGTAAATGAAAACTTAGAGGAGCTGGGAAACAGTCTTGACCAGATCAAGATTGATGAAGTTGATGTGCTGGAAATTTTGGAAAATATTAAGATTGATAAGACCCCAGGACCAGACCAGATTTATCCTAGGTTGCTCCGGGAAGTGAGAAAGGCGGTTGCTAAGCCGCTGGCGAGGATATTTGCCTCCTCACTCTCATCAGGAGTCGTACCGGAGGATTGGAGGGAAGCAAATGTTGTTCCTCTTTTCAAGAAAGGTAATAGGGAAATCCCTAACAATTACAGACCAGTCTGACTCATGTCTGTGGTCAGCAAAGTTGTGGAAAGAATTCTGAGGGTTAGGATTTATGACTGTTTGGCAAAACATAGTGTGTGATTAAAGGCAGTCAGCATGGCTTTGTGAGGGGCAGGTCATGCCTCACAAATCTTATTGAGCTCTTTGAGGAGGTGTCAAGACAGGTTGACGATGGTAGAGCAGCGGATGTGGTGTATGTGGATTTCAGCAAGGCATTTGGTAGGGTTCCCCATGGTAGGCTCATTCATAAAGTCAGGAAGTATGGGATAGAGGGAGATTTAACTGTCTAGATTCAGAATTGGCAGAGAATGGTTGTAGATGGGAAGTATTCTGCCTGGAGATCAGCGGTGAGTGGGGTTCTGCAGGGCTCTGTTCTTGGGCCTCTGCTCTTTGTAGCTTTTATAAATGATTTGGACGAGGAGGTTGAGGGATGGGTTAGTAAATTTGCCGATGACACAAAGGGTGGAGGTGTTGTCGATAGTATAGAGGGCTACTGCAGGCTGCAGCATTACACAGACAGGATGCAGAGCTGGGCTGAGAAATGGCAAATGGAATTCAACCTGGATAAATGCAAAATGATACATTTCAGAAGGTCAAACTCGAATGCTGAATGTAGGATTAAAGACTGGATTCTTGGCAGTGTGGAGGAACACGAGGGATCTGGGTGTGCAAGTACATAGATCCCTAAACATTGCCACCCAAGTGGATAGGGTTGTTAAGAAAGCATATGGGGGTTTGGCTTTCATTAACAGGGGGATCGAGTTTAAGAGCCACAAGGTTTTGCTGCAGCTCTACAAGTCCCTGGTGAGACGACACTTAGAATATTGTGTCCAATTGTGGTCGCCCTACTACAGGAAAGATACAGAGGTTTTGGAGAGGGTGCAAAGAAGGTTTACCAGGATACTGCCTGGACTGGAGGGCTTGCCTTATGAAGAGAGTCATAGAGTCATAGAGATGTACAGCATGGAAACAGATCCTTCGGTCTAATCTGTCCATGCTGACCAGATATCCCAACCCAATCTAGTCCCACCTGCCAGCACCCAGCCCATATCCCTCTAAACCCTTCCTATTCATATACCCATCCAAATGCCTCTTAAATGTTGCAATTGTACCAGCCTCCACCACTTCCTCTGGCAGCTCATTCCATACACGTACCACCCTCTGCGTGAAAAAGTTGCCCCTTAGGTCTCTTTTATATCTTTCCCCTCTCACCCTAAACCTATGCCCTCTAGTTCTGGACTCCCCAACCCCAGGGCAGGTTTTTTTCTCTCTCTCTCTCTCTCTCCTGCACTGACCTCACCATGTGCTTCCTTTGTCTGCTCTTCTCCCTTTTAAACTGTTATTGTTTTGACTTTTTTCCCCAAACTTCCAAAACAACGCAACAGCATATAAAACACTACTTGCTGCTCCTGGAATTTGAGGAAATCACCTCCAACACCTGAAGTACCTCAAAAAAAGGAGCAGCTGTTACAGCCAGAAATTTTTCCCATCCTCCATCTTGGATTACCCAGAATCCTTTGGTTGAATAGACTTGGACTTTTCTCTCTAGAGAGAAGGAGGAAGAGAGGAGACCTGACCGAGGTGTACAAAATAATGAGAGGAATAGGTAGAGTCAATAGCCAGAGACTTATCCCCAGGACAGGATTGACTGGTATGAGAAGTCATAGTTTGAAGATATTAGGAGGAAGGTATAAAGGAGACGTCAGAGGAAGGTTCTTTAGGGAGAGAGTTGTGAATGTGTGGAATGCGTTGCCAGCTGTGGTGGTGGAAGCAGAGTCATTGGGGACATTTAAGTGACTGCTGGACATGCACATGGATAGCCGTGAGCTGAGGGGTGTGTAGGTTAAGTTACTATATTTTACATTAGGATTAAGACTCGGCACAACATTGTGGGCCAAATGGCCTGTTCTGTGCTGTACTTTTCTATGTTCTATGTTCTATTACAGCACAACTTCCTACCTCTTATACTCCCTCCACCCTGCTCATTCAAATCAAGACTGACATTCACCATTTACGTTCCTTTGCTGTGTACTGTAGCTATCTGTTCACATTCCGTGAATGAGTGTGTGTGAATAAGTGTGCGTGTGAAAGAGTTGTGTGAGTGTATGTGTACATGAATGTGTGCATGAGTGTGCGTGCGTGTACGTGAAAGTGTGAGTGTGTGTGTGAGAGAGAGAGACTGTGTACGTGAATGTGAGAGTGTGTGTGTATGTGAGTGTGTGTGTGCATGTGAATATGAATATGTGTGTGTGTGTATTTGAGTGTATCTGAGCATCCAAGGAGGGTATATAGGTTAGTTTGATCTTAGATTAGGAAAAAAGGTCAGTACAACATTGAGGGCAGAAGGGCCTGTACTATGCTGTACTGTTCTATGTTCTATGATTGGACGAGGCGTTGCCACGGCGAATGCCCTCAGGAGCGATTCTTCTCCCAGGCTTGTCTCGAGCGGTTCAATGCCTGGACATGTCCCATTCTCTTCCAGCACACAGCCTACTGTGTGTGTATCTATGTAACTTGTAGAAAGCAGAGTAAGCTGCCTTGCAAGCCCAGGTATTGCACCTCCTTGTTTTTTGAATTCACAATAACGTGGGGGACAATTCGTGTGCATTTCCCATGACAATGCCTCAACCAATCAGAAGTGGACTTGTCAACCAATCAGCACCCTTTTCACCTGCTGTATCAATTGTTGCAGCCTTTGAAGTTTCGCATTCTTGCATCTGTCCTGATGAGGGGAAGATAGAATGCTTCAAAACTTCTTTTTAATAGCAATAAACATGTTGCACACTACCAAGTAATTATTTATATTCCTCTTCATCTTGGTTTAACAGTATGGATGCAAAGACTATTTTTTTTCAAAAGTGGATAACTGAGATGATTATGCAACATTCCAAATAAATATGCTCTCTTGAGGTATCAATGCAAATAATATGAAAATGTCAATAATTTTGACATGAACTAACATGTTTTTTAAAACTAATGTGCATAAACTTACCAACAAAATGTTATTATTTTCATAAATTCTTATTAATTCTAATAAGATTTGTTCTGTAAGAAGAAATGTTTGGGATAGAACTGGTGGATGGTCCGGTGGGTATTTTTTGACTGACTTTGGCAGTCGGACTGATGCTTCCCCTTGTGGGACAGTCGAGAGCAAGAGGTCATAGGTATCGAGTGAGAGGAGATAGGTTCAAAACAGAGGTGAGGAGAAACTACTTCTCCCAGAGGGTTGGGAATCTGTGGGACCTACTGCCCCAGAGTGCAGTGGAGGCAGAACCAATCAACAGATTCAAGAAAGGTATGATTCTGATGGAAAGTGGGTTAACGGGGTTGTGGGGAGCAGTCTGGAGAAGAGAGTTGAGACCAGGATAGAAACAGACATGATCATGTTAAATGGCAGAGTGGGCATGAATTGTCTACTCCTGTTCCCATGTTCCTAAGTGTTTGAGCTGAAAATGTGTTGCTGGTTAAAGCACAGCAGGTTAGGCAGCATCCAAGGGATAGGAAATTCGACGTTTCGGGCATAAGCCCTGATGAAGGGCTTATGCCCGAAACGTCGAATTTCCTATTCCTTGGATGCTGCCTAACCTGCTGTGCTTTAACCAGCAACACATTTTCAGCTGTGATCTCCAGCATCTGCAGACCTCATTTTTTATCCTAAGTGTTTGAGAATCATAGAATCCCTACAGTGTGGAAACAGGCCATTCGGCCCATCAAGTCCATACCAAACCTCCCTCCCCCTCCCCCCCCCCCCCCGAAGAACATCCTACCCAGACCCACCACCCCCTAACCTATCCCCGTCACCTGACATTACCATGATTAACCAACCTAGCCCACACATTCCTGAACGTTATAGGCAATTCAGCACGGCCAATCCACCCTCACCTGCACATCTCTGGATTGTGGGAGGAAACTGGAGCACCTGGAAGAAATCCACACAGACAGGGGGAGAACGTGCAAACTCCACACAGAAGGTTGCTCGAGGGTGGAATAGAACCCAGGTGCCTGGATCAAGGCTGTGTTGGTGAATGGCCATACAGCGTTCTGGAACATTCTGTGGCATGGACCAAACAGACTGCGCACAGCAAAAGGAAATGTAAACGAGGAATCGCACTGCTTGATGAAAACTGAATTATTCTCCTCAGCTTCACTTCAGGCAGTGAACACCGGGCCATTGGATCATGTTTGGCCTAATCTGCATCATGAAGCATTCCGTTCTTATGGGAGTTCCTGGAGGACTAATGTAACTGACCATGGGGAGGGCTGTGCAATGACAGGAATAAAGTGGTGTGCTGTAACGGTTAAGGATTTCCAACCTTCCTGATTAAGTTAATTAGCACCATATAGCCATAGTCAGAATTGTTCAAGCCACCTACACACGTTGGCTGCTTCCTGAGAGTACCTTGTGTTCTGTAAACTGCTCTTGTTGATCGGATAATGGGTCTTATTTTAGGTTGACTCTTGACTGAATTATTAAACAACAGGGAAATTTAAAAAAAATGAGAACATGGCCAAATTTTTTTAAAGAAATGGCTCTGGATCAGGAACTGAAAAATGAAAAAATCTGCCAAAACTGAGTTAGTGTGCATGCATGCAAGGGTTGGTGCACATAGTTTTGCTGTGCGCAGAGTTGGCATGCTGGTACATGACACAAGTCAGTGCCGGTGTGTGTCCGTTTGTGTGTGGGCTGATGTGAATGTATTGGGGAGTGTAAATGTTGCAGTACTGAGGCCTGTTTGTGTGCACATGTGCATTGTGATGTGTTTATGTGTGTGGGACTGCACACGCATGTGAGTTGGAGAGAGTGTGTGGGGTGTGTATGTAAATGTATGTGTGCGTGTCAGTGTGTATATGTGTTTGCGCATGTGTGCGTGACTGTGTATGTGTCTGAGAGTGTGCATGTGTATGTGTTTGTACATCAGAGAGAGTGTGCAGGTGTATGTAAATGCACATGTATATGTTTGCATGTGAGTGTGTATGTGTGTTTGCATGTGGATATGTGTGTGGGTGTGTGTGATTGTATGTGTCTGAGAGCGTGTGTGTGAATGTCAATGTGTGTGTGTGTGCCTGTGTTTGTGTGAATGTGTGTGAGAGAGAATGTGTGGGGGTGTATGTAAATGCACGTGTGTATGTATGCATGTGAGTGTGTATGTGTGTTTGCATGTGGGTATGTGTGTGGGTGTGTGTGATTGTGTATGTCTTTGTGTGTGTGTGAATGTGTGTGTGTGTGTGCCAGTGTTTGTGGGAATGTGTGTGAGAGAGAGTGTGTGGAGGTGTATGTAAATATGTGCGTGTACGTATGTGTGTGTGCATTTGCACTTATGTGTGGGTGCGTGTGATTGTGTATGTGTGTGAATGTGTGTATATGTGCACACATGCGCAGCCTGTGTTCGTGTGTTTGTGTGTGTGAGTTGCAGTCTGCATACCATGAGTCCATGAGTATGCCGTGGAGGTTTGTGGGTATTTATATACAGAGGTTAACACATATTGTGTAGCCTCACCAATGTTGGACAACAGCTCTGCTCATTGTTTCGGGATTACATCCCAGGGATGTAATAATTCTGCCAAAGAGAGAGACAGAACATGTAGGAAATAAAAGTTATTCAGAAACTTTCACCAGGACAACCTACTTTCACCCTGAATTCATTTCAAAGGTGTTTTGGAAATAGGAGCGCGATGAGCTGGGCAGAATTTCCAACTGGAAACCCAACTATCCCCAAGGAAAACACTGTTCCAACAAGGCAGGGAGAAGGTGCAGATCCCTGAAAACCCTGATTTCTCTGAAGTGAATACAAGCAATTAACTGACATCATGTGATATCTTTCTTGAGAAAAGTTCCCAGGTTAATGCATCAATAAATCCAGGTATCCACAGAACTTAAAAGTAAATCGATTTTCCCCAATCCTTCAAAACTCAATCCTCAAAATATATATGAAGCCTTCAGGATAGGAGTAGGCCATTCAGCCCTTCAAACCTGTTCTGCCGTTCAATTAGATCATTACTGACCTGTGGTCTAGTTCCATATCCCTTGAAATAACTGCACAGAGGCTGGTTACAGATGCACAATGCATGGGCTCTCACCAGCCAGCTCAGAGTCAGTCCCTGGACTGAGGAGACTCTCTGACACTCCTGTTTTTTTTCCCTTTTTTTTTCTTTTTTTCCTCTTTTTTACCCCCACACTACCGCCTAACTGCAATAGAGCTTATTTTTCCCCAGCACCCATGTTGTGTGTGTGTGGGTGTGAGACACAGTGAGAGACACAAGGTGTAGGAATCTTTATTCAATTTCCACCACCAGGAAGAAAGGAAACACCCGAGTGGCCAGTGACAAGCAGTGCCCTTCACATCAAAGGGCAATGCTGTGTGATCAAACAGTGAAGGGGAGGGCAGGGATTAAATCAGAATAGAATTGGAGGGGGATATAAAGCACTCCACTCCCTGCGGCGCCCACCTCTCCCTGAACAACTCCAGGGTGTTGGTGGCCACTGCGTGCTCCTTCTCCAAAGACACCCAGGCTCTGAGACTCCAGTTTATTTATTTTTTCTTTTTTTCTCTTTATTTTGTTTTTTTTAATTAACCCCCACACTCCCGCCTAACTGCGGTAGTGCTTATTTTTTCCCAGCACCCATGGTGTGTGTGTGCAGGTGTGAGACACAGTGAGAGGCACAAGGTCCACGAATCTTTATTCAGTTCCCACCACCAGGAAGAAAGGAAACACACGAGTGGCCAGTGACAAGCAGTGCCCTTCACATCAAAGGGCAATGCTGTGTGATCAAACAGTGAAGGGGAGGGCAAGGATTAAATTAAAATAGAGTTGGAGGGGGAAATTATGCACTCCACTCCCTGCGGCGCCCACCTCTCCCTGAACAACTCCAGGGTGTCAGTGGACACCATGTGCTCCTCCTCCAAAGACACCCGGGCTCTGAGACTCCCGTTTATCTCTGTCAGCCAGGGCTCCGTGATTGGCCTAGGGCTAACAACCCCAATCAAGGATTTCATAGTCAATGCGATCCATCTGGCTTTGGTTCCAATCATTACATCTCTTAATAGCGTTTACTTAACAAAAATATATTTATCTCAGATTTAAAATTAATAACTGTTCAAACACCAGCTGCTGTTTATGGAAGAGTGTTCCAAATATTTCCCACACTTTGTGGCAGAAGTGCTTTTGAACATCTCTTCTGAAAGGTCTGGCCCTAATTGTTAGACCATGCCCCCTCAGTCTTCGACTGGCCAACCTGTGGAAATATTTTATCTACCTTGTCTTTACCTGTTAGTATCTTGAAGGTGTCAATCAGATCGCCCCTTAAACTTCTCGATTAGAGAGAAAACAGGCCTAATTTGGATAATCTCTCCTTGTAACCTGACCCCCGAAGTCTGGGCACCATTCTTGAAAACCTAAGTTGTACACTCTCCAAGGACAATGTATCCTTCCCGGCTTTACGCTCGATGCAGTTGGAAGGATGAGGGCAATCTAATTGAAGCATTAAGAAAACTGAATGACCTGGACAGAGTAGATATTGGGAGGATGTTTCCATTGGTAGAAGAGATTAAGACCTGAGGGCACAGCCTTTAGACTAAAGGGAAGATCTTTTAGAATGGAGATGAGGAGAAACTTCTTCAGCCAGAGAGTGGCAAATCTGTGGAATTCATTGCCACAGAAGGCTGTGGAGGCCAGGTCATTGAGTGTATTTAAGACTGAGATAGATCGAGTCTTGAGTTTCAAGGGAATCAAGACAGGAGAATGGGGTTGAGAAATGTATCAGCCATGGTTGAATGGTGGAGCAGATGGGATGGGCTGAATGGCCTAATTTCTGCTTCAATGCCTCATGGTCCTATGGCCTTCCTAAGGTGTGGTGCAGAGGATCTGCTCACTGTGTTCTGAGTGGGAACCAATGGAAGGCTCGAATTCCTTTGGAAAGAATACCCATATGTGAAATACCTCTGGACAAACAGAAATTGTTAAAGATAAGACAATGTTGGGTCACATTTTACCCGAGAATTGTGAGTGACCTTTTGTTGATGTGTATGTTTCATGTTGCAGGGAGAAGTCTTCAAAGCCCAGTGGCAGGTCCCTATACGGTAAGTTCAAGTACAGTCCTCCTTCAGGTCATTAATGGAATGGCTTTAACGCTGTGAAATGCAAAGCACAAGCAGGTCAAGGGCCCATCAAACGTGTGAAGAATAAGGTTATCTACCATCGAGGATTAACGAGCAATTACTGTTTAATCTCCCTGACTCTGCTGGGAGCACCACTGAGAGAAAAGTCAGGAGAAAATGCTCCTTTGTAAAAATTTGCTTCAAATACCTTTGATAATATACATCCAGGCCAGTGGTGGCACAGTGGCACAGTGGTTAGCACTGCTGCCTCACAGCGCCTGAGACCCAGGTTCAATTCCCGACTCAGGCGACAGACTGTGTGGAGTTTGCACGTTCTCCCCGTGTCTGCGTGGGTTTCCTCCTGGTGCTCCGGTTTCCTCCCACAGTCCAAAGATGTGTGGGTCAGGTGAATTGGCCATGCTAAATTGCCCGTAGTGTGAGGTTAGGGGTATGGGTGGGTTGCGCTTCGGCGGGTCGGTGTGGACTGGTTGGGCCGAAGGGCCTGTTTCCACACTGTAAGTAATCTTATTTCAAAGGAAGTGGATTATAAACGCAGGGAGATCTTGCTAAAACTATTCAAGGCACTAGTGAGGTGACAGCTGGAATACTATGAGTAGTTTGGGTCTCCTTATCGAAGGAAAGATAAACTGGTGTTGGAGATAAACCAGAGAAGATTCACTCGGCTGATCCTCGATATGCGGGGATGAGGAGATTGGGCCTACACTAGTTGGATTTTACAAGAATGGAAGGTGACTTTGTTGAAAGATATGAGATTTTTCAGGGAATTGACAGGGTGGATGTGGAGAGGATGTTTCCCCTTGGTGGGAATTTCTAGGACCAGAGTGCCATCATCTCGGAATGTACCGTCATCCATTTCAGATGGAGGCGAGGAGGAATTTCATCACCGAGGGTGGTGCATCTGAATTGCAGAGTGCTTTAGAGGCGAGCTCAGAAATTCAATAGTCATAGAATCCCCACAGTGTGGAAGTAGGCCATTCGGTCCATCGACCCTCCAAAGAGCATCTCAGCCAAATCTTGCCCACCACCCTATCTCTGTAACCCTGCCTTTCCCATGGTTCATCCAACCAAGCTACACATGCCTGGACACTGTGGCCAAATAAAGTGGGATGGGGGAAGGGCAGGGTATAACAACAAGCTAAAAGAAAAGGAAGAAATGCTCACAATTTCAAGGTGTTCTACTCAATATTACATCCAGAAGGCTGTAAAATGCCTAGTCTGAAGATGAGATGTTGTTCCTCCAGTCCCCTGCCCCCACCCCATCTGCATTTCACAGGTATTGTTACCTCCGGGATACCCAATCCATAGCCACCAACACCAATGCTCCTCTCCACTGAACCTTCCCATGTTACCACAAGAGGGTGCAATATCTGCCCCTTCCCCTCCCCCTCACCATCCCAGGCCAAAGCAGGTGAAGTAGCATGTCACCTGGGCCTCCTCCAATCTTGGGGACTGTATTCGCCGCACCCAATGTGGCCTACTCGACATTGGAGAAACCAAGCGCAGAGTGGGTCACTGGTTTGTGGAACACCTTTGGTCTGTGCACAAGCAGGACCCTGACCTTCCTGCAGCCGGTCACTTTAACACAGTGTCCTGCTCACATGCCTATCCACGGCATGCTGCAGTGTTCCAGTAAATCCCAGCGCAAACTGGAGGAACAACATCTCACCTTCAGACAAGGCACTGTACAGCCTTCTGGATTTAATATTGAGCTCAACACCTTCAAATTAATGAAGGGCTTTTGCTCAAAACACTGATTTTCCTACTCCTTGGATGCTGCCTGACCTGCTGTGTTTTTCCAGCTCCACACCCTTAACTCTAATCTCCCACAGCTGCAGTCCTCACTTTTGCCTACCTTCAACTTATGACCCAACTCCCACTTCTTCCCTTTCTTTGAGCATGTTATCATGGCCCTTCCTCCTCCCCAATCCCAGTCCTTGCCAGTCTGGCAGGAGACCCAGCATTGCTCTGTCATTCTCACATTTCGATCACTTAATCTCAACTATCGACATCTCTTCCCCACCGGCATCCTACGCCCACTAACCTCAGCCCACACCCCACCCCAAACGATAGCATAAACGCCGTCCCCTCCACACTCCACATCAGCTCTGATGCAGAGTCACCCAGACTCGAAACGTTAGCTCTCTCTCTCTCCCTCTCTCTGTGGATGCTAGTGTTGGACTAGGGTGGACAATGCTAAACCTCACACCACACCAGATTATAGTCCCAACAGGTTTAATTGAAATCACAAGCTCCTCCAAACCTTGTACTTCTAAATAAATCTGTTGGACTATTATCTGGTGTGGTGTCATTTTCAACTTGGTCCATGTATGCTATCTTGACCTGCTGTGATCTCCAGCATTTGTTGTTTTCAATGAAGACAGATTTGCTTTCTTGGGTGAATCAAAGGGGTGTTTAAACTCTGTGATTATTGACAGATGCCATGGTCACCGTTGCTTCAACCAACGTGATAGTCCAAATTTATTTTATTGAATTAAATATCCCCCACCTCCTGAGACGGATTTGAATCCCTGTCTTTTATTCAATGATTCCAAAGCATTATCACGACACCACTGTCTCCAGCTGACTCATATTGAGCTCTCAGCGAAAAGGAGAAAGTGAGGACTGCAGATGCTGGAGAACAGAGTCGAAGAGTGTGGTGCTGGAAAAGCACAGGCGGCATTCGAGGAGCGGGAGCATCGATGTTCCGAGTATATGCTCTTTATCAGGAGTGTAGTCCTGTGGAGCTGAAAATGTGCTGCTGGTTAAAGCACAGCAGATTAGGCAGCATCCAAGGAACAGGAAATTCGACGTTTCGGGTAGTCCTGTGGAGGCTGACGATCTGAAATAAGATCAGAAAGTACTGGAGAAACTCAGCTGAATCTGTAGAGAAAGAGAACGAGAAAGAGAGTTAAAGTTTTGGATCTGATAAGACTGGCCTCGGACCATTATCTCTGTTTCTCTTTTCTCAGACCTGCTGAGTTTCTCCAGCACTTTCTGATTTAATCTCAGGCATTTTTTTTCCTTCACTCATTGTGACACAGTGTCAGATGACCTACTTTCGCTTCCAACGCCTTGATTACAAAGTGCTTTTTCTCTTCCCCCTCAAATCTCCACAGACCCTTTCTAAACCACCGCCAGCTCCCCAGCTCTTTCATCCAATCTACCTTGTCCTTCATCTGTCCGTGAGCTGGCAAATAATACCTCTCAGATTTACTGTCACTGGTTATGCCAAAATCTGGGGGCTTTCTGTGGGAGGGAGCGCCGCACATGAAGGAGTGTGCTGCCTCACATCTCCTGTGAATTGACCTGGTTTTGATGTTAAAGTGATGGGCCCTTTCTCCATCATTTCCTCAGGGGAGCACCACTGTCGGAAGGGTCTAGAGCAAAGAGACAAATGCCGAAAATTAAAGAGGGATCAATCTGATGGGGAAAGGGGCTATTTTTTATTTCATTCATTCACGGGGTGTGAGCAACACCGGTTAGGCCAGCAGCTGTTGTCTGTCACTCATTGCCCAGAGAGCAGTTAAGAATCAAGCATATTGAGGTAAGGTCTGCGGTCACATGTAGGCCTGCCCCTCTCCTGGGTGTGTTTGATGGGGGATAGTGTAGGGGGAGCTTTACTCTGTATCTAACCCTGTGCTGTCCCTGTCCTGGGAGTGTTTGACGGGGGATAGTTAGAGTGAGCTTTACTCTGTATCTAACCCCATGCTGACCCTGTCCTGGGTGTGTTTGATGGGGGATAGTGCAGAGGGAGCTTTACTCTGTATCTAACCCCATGCTGACCCTGTCCTGGGTGTGTTTGATGGGGGATAATGCAGAGGGAGCTTTACTCTGTATCTAACCCCATGCTGACCCTGTCCTGGGTGTGTTTGATGGGGGACAGTGTAGAGTGAGCTTTACTCTGTATCTAACCCCATGCTGACCCTGTCCTGGGTGTGTTTGATGGGGGATAGTGTAGGGGGAGCTTTACTCTGTATCTAATCCCGTGCTGTCCCTGTCCCTGGGAGTGCTTGATGTGGGATAGTGTAGGGGGAGCTTTACTCTGTACCTAACACCATGCTGTCCCTGTCCTTGAAGTATTTGGTGACGATAGTGTAGAGGAAGCTTTACTCTCTATCTAACCCCATACTGTCCCTATCCTTGGAATGTTTGATGGGGGATAGTGTAGAGAGAGTTTTACTCTGTATCTAACCCTGTGCTGTCCCTGTCCAGGGTGTGTTTGATGGGGATATTGTAGAGAGAACTTTACTCTGTATCTAACCCTGTGCTGTCCCTGTCCTTGGAGTGTTTGATGGGGGATAGTGTAGAGAGAGTTTTACTCTGGATCTAACCCCATGCTATCCCTGTCCTGGGTGTGTTTGATGGGGGATAATGTGGAGGGAGCTTTACTCTTTCTCTAAACCCTCCAGGTGGATTTCTTCCCATTAAGGGCATTGGTGAACCAGAGACATTTTTACCACAATCAGCTCTTCATCATGAGTGTCTTAATTCCAGATTTTTGTTTTATTGAATTCAAATTCCACTGTAGCGGGATTTGAACCCGGCTCCTCAGAATGTTCCCTGGCTCCCTGCAGATTAATTGATGAGCAATAATAACTCCCCTTTGCTGGGTGGCATGGGTAGTTTCTCAGCATGCTCCGATGGTTCACCCTCCACTGAGAGAGAGAGCAACCTTACAGTCAGTGCAAGGCGAAAGAGGCACCGACGGGGTTAATTCCTGACTCCAGCCTCACCTTCGCTTTTCAACAAAAAAAAACTTATACGTGCCTGTACTTTGGGAGAAAACAAAACAGGTGTCGAAATCATTCACCTGACATCTGATGACAGAGTTTACAGGTTCTTGCCTGGAGCGGGACGAAGCCATTGCGTACGAGAACAGAACTTGTTACTCTCAGACTAATTAGCAGCAAAGGGTAAGAGGTTCTGGAAGGAGCTGACTGACCTTCTTGCCTGGAAGCAGGTAAGGGATGGGAGAATAATCTCTTGTCAGGTTTTTGTACAGAGTTGACAAGGTATCGAGGAAGCCATGAGGTTTAATGGCAGTTTCAGTCACACCTGCTCCACAATCCTGGGCAGTGGGAGTAGCTATCTTTCAGCACCCTGGAGCTTTTTGGTGGGGCGAGTGCCAGGACTGTTTCAAACTTGGTCATCGCTGATCTGTATTTGTTTGAGGCCCTCCTGAATGCAGGCTTTCATTAACTCCTTCCTACAAGCAACAGGATCGAGAGAGAGAGAGAGAGAGAGAGAGGCGAAGCCAGCAGAACTTGTGATTGAGACATACTGGCCGAACTGGTCTTGTATACATCCAGGTGGAGCTCAGTGCTGGGGGAAGAGTGTGTGTGTCTGTGTGATGAGAGAGCTCCTCTGTAGTCACTCTTCCTATTCCATGTGTATTTCAGGGAAAAGGAGAGGATAGGTTCATCTCATCCCCCCCCCCCGCACACACACACACACACACACTCACGCAGACACACACAGACACACACGCAGACACACACGCAGACACACACAGACACACATACACACACACAGACACACACAGACACACACGCAGACACACACGCAGACACACACAGACACACATACACACACACACAGACACACACAGACACACACAGACACACACACAGACACACACGCAGACACAGACACAGACAGACACACACACACACACGCAGACACACACACAAACACAGACACACTCACAGACACACACACAGACACACTGACACAGACACACACAGACACACACAGACACACGCACACAAACAGACACGCATACACACACACAGGCACGCACACATAGACACGCACACACACACACAGATACACACACACGATATATACACACAGGCATACGCGCACACACAGATATACACAGAGACACACACACAAGTACACAGGCACATAAACATACACAGCTATATACACAAAAATACACACACAGCACAGACACCCAAACACACAGATACACACACACAGATATACAGACACAGATAGATATATAGACACACACATACACATACAGATATATACTTACACACAACACACAGATATATATAATATATATATACACACAGACACACACAAAAGGATATACACCCACACCCACAGATACACACAGATATACACACACACTCACTGATGTACACACACACATAGGCACAGATGCAGACTCACAGACTCAGACACAGGCATAGATACACACACACATATCTGTCTAAAATAAAAAATCACACCACATCAGGTTATAGTCCAACAGGTTTAATTGGAAGCACTAACATTTGGAGCGCTGTTCCTTCATCAGGTGGTTGTGGAGTATGACATGTTGGACTATAACCTGGTGTTGTATGATTTTTAACTTTGTCCACCCCAGTCCAACACCGGCTCCTCACATCACATCTGTTTAAATATGCTACACATGTTTACAAATGGGGGAACTCCCATTTAAGACTTAAAGGAGGAAATTGTTGTTATTTGCGAGTTGTTAGTTTGTGGAAGGCTGTCTCCCAAGCAGCAGCGAAGGCTGTTGTTGTTGGATATATTCATGAATGTATTTGATGTTTGATTGCCAAATGGAGGGATGGTTATGGCAGTGTAGAGGGTCACAGCGGTAACGTTCATGATGGGCCACAGTCAAACCAGTGACAGTCTTATCGAATGGAAGACGGGTTAATGCACCACTTATGTCACTACTTATTCCTGAGTTGTATATATTTCTTTAGTTGTTCTGCTCTTTTCACTGGACACAAGCTTTATCGAATTAAAATGTCCCTGATCCGACACTGTCATGAAAACAAATCAAATGATTACCTGAAACTTCCAAATCTGGAAATGAAACTGATCAAAATTAAGTTGCAATATCCAGGATGATGCTGGATATTGTGTCAATGAGAGTCATAGAGTCATACAGCACAGAAATGGACCCTTTGGTCCAACTTGTCCAAGCCAACCAGATATCCTAAATTAATCCAGCCCCATCTGCCAGTATTTGATCCATATCCCTCCAAACCCTTCCTATTCATATACCCATCCAGGTGCCTTTTAGATGCTGTAATTGTACCAGTCTCCACCGCTTCCTCTGGCAACTCATTCTACACGCGTACCACCCTCTGTGTGAAAACGTTGCCCCTTACGAGCTGTGATGTTATGCTGCAGCTCTATAAAGCCCTGGTTAGGCCACACTTGGAATATTGTGTTCAACTCTGGTCACCTCATTATAGGAAGGATGTGGAAGCTTTAGAGAGGGTGCAGAGGAGATTTACCAGGGTGCTGCCTGGACTGGAGGGCATGTCTTATGAAGAAAGGTTGAGGAAGCTAGGACTTTTCTCATTGGAGTGAAGAAGGATGAGAGACGACTTGATAGAGGTGTACAAGATGATGAGAGGCTCAGATAAACTGGATAGTCAGAGACCTTTTCGCAGGGTGTAAATGACTATCATGCGGGGACATAATTTTAAGGTGATTGGATGAAAGGTTAGGGGTGATGTCAGAGGTGGGTTCTTTACACAGAGTGTGGTGGGTGTGTGGAATGCACTGCCAGCTGTGGGAGTAGCGTCCGATACATAAGTGACTCTTGGATGATAGTACAGTGAAGGGTATGTAGGCAACTCTGATCTTAGAGTAGGATAAAAGGCCGGCCCAACATCAAGGGCCGAAGGGCCTGTGCTGTGCTGGACTGTTCTATGTTCTATTAGGTCCCTTTCAAATCTTTCCCCTCTCACATTAAACCTACTCCCTCTGGTTCTGGACGCCCCCCCCCCCCCAGCACGGGGGGAAAGACCTCGTCTATTTACCCTATCCATGCCCCTCATGATTTTATAAACCTCTATAGGGTTTTTAGTTTATTCACAGGCTATAGGCATCACTGGCTAGGCCAACACTTAGGCCCATCCCTAATTACCCAGACAGCACTGCTGTGGATCTGGAGTCACGTGTAGGTCGGGCGAGGTACGTTTCCTTCTCTAATGGAATCAAAGGGAGAAGGCGGGAACAGGGCACCAAGTTCTAGAGTCACAGAGATGTCCAGCACAGAAACAGGCCCTTCGGTCCAACTCATCCATGCTGACTTGCTGTTGTCATCTTAGAAAATGCCCCGCAACCTATACTCATTATCCCTGGCAAGTTCCACTTGCTCCCACTTCTACCAGTGGGCGGCACGGTGGCACAGTGGTTAGCACTGCTGCCTCACAGCGCCTGAGACCCAGGTTCAATTCCCGATTCAGGCGACTGACTGTGTGGAGTTTGCACGTTCTCCCCGTGTCTGCGTGGGTTTCCTCCAGGTGCTCCAGTTTCCTCCCACAGCCCAAAGATGTGCGGGTCAGGTGAATTGGCCACGCTAAATTGCCCGTAGTGTTAGGTAAGGGGTAAATGTAGGGGTATGGGTGGGTTGCGGGTCGGTGTGGACTTGGTGGGCCGAAGGGCCTGTTTTCACACTGTAAGTAATCTAATCTAATCTACTACTTGTTCTCAAACCTCTCCATTTTGCCCCAATCCACAGCCTTCAGGTTGAGTTTAATCCTCCTTAGCAGTAATCTCACTAACAATATACTTATTCTTTGAAACTCTCCCATACTCACTGCTTCAATGCCTCCTTCGTCCTGCAAAGGCCTCCAAAAAAGTAACTCTCTTTGAGCCACTATTTAGCTCTTCCCACTCCACGCCATTCACATCTCATCTTGTATGAAACATTCTCAGACGTTCTGCGTTGTAAATGCACCAGAAGTTGAATGATCAGCCATGATCATGTTGAATGGCAGAGCCATCTCGACAGGCTACTCCAATACAAAATGCTGTTCGAAAGGGTTTGAGGGAACCAGATGGGTTTTTACAACAACAGTTAGCGGTCATGGTTGAGCCATTCCACAATTATATTTCATCAAATTCAATCTTAACCATTTGCTATCACGAGATTTGAACCCATACTCCTTAGATCACTTATCCAGGGTAATCATAGATTATGGATGGTACGGTGGCTCAGTGGTTAGCACTGCTGCCTCACAGTGCCACGGACCCAGGTTCAATTCCTGCCTCGGGTGACCGTCTGTGTGGAGTTTGCACATTCTCCCCGTGTCTGCGTGGGTTTCCTCTGGGTGCTCCGGTTTCCTCCCACAATCTGAAGATGTGCAGGCCAGGTGAATTGGCCGTGCTAAATTGCCCATAGTGTAAGATGCATTAGTCAGGGATAAATATAGGGTCTGGGTGGATTACTTGGAGGGATGGTGTGGAATTGTTGGGCTGAAGGACCTGTTTCCATACTGTAGGGAAACTAATCTAATCCAGTGACATTACCTCTACACCAGCAGCAGGGTAGTGTGATGTGGAAAGGGACAGTCAATTTGCACACAGCATACTCCTACAAAAAATATTGTGCTCTTGAGCAGCTGTTTTGATTCAGTAATAAATAGGGAGGGATTAATATTAAACATGGCACCCAGGGGCCCTCAACAAATGCCCCAGGGAATGCTGGGTAACTCAGTGGGTCTGAGCATCTGTGGAGAGAGAGGAACAATGTTAATGTTATAACAGGACTTATGCAATTAAAAGTAGGGCCTTGGGTAGCTGTTGTAGAACAGAGAGACATAATCCTTTGAAGTTTGTATCACATATAGGCAGGGTCGTTAAGAAGGTGTTTTGCACACTTGCCTTCATTGTTTAGACTTTGAGTATGGCAGTTGAGATGTCATGTTGAGGTCGTACAGGACATTGGCAAGGCCTTTTCTGGACGACTGTGTCCAGTTCTAGTTGCCCTGTTACTGGAAGGATATTATTAAACTGGAGAGGGTTCAGATGAGATTTACCAGGGGGTTGCAGGGACTGGAGGGTTTGAGTTGTAAGGAGAGACTGGGTAGAATCCCTACAGTGCAGAAGCAGGCCATTTGGCCCAACACTCCACACTGACCCTCCAAAGAACAACCCCCCCAGATCCATTCCCTACCCTACTACTCTACATTTACCCCTGTCTAACGGACACAACCCTGAACACCGTGGCCAATTCACTCTGCGATGCACACTTTTGGACAGCAGGAGGAAACCGGAGCACCAGGAGGAAGTCCACCCAGACACAGGCAGAATGTGCAAACCCCTCCTCCTCCTGCTCTTCGGATGCTGCCTGACCTGCTGTGCTTTTCCAACACCACTCTAATCTAAAGTCCACACAGACAGTCACCCAAGGGTGGAATCGAACCCCAGGTCCCTGGCGCTGTGAGGAAGCCGTGCTAATCACTAACCGTGCTACCCATGATAGGCTGGGACTTTTATCAGTGGAGCGTAGGGGTTTCACTTGCAGATTTTGTTTCAGATTTCCAGCCTCCTTAGTATTTTGCTTTTATTACCAAGGAGAACTCCCACTTTACACTCCCCTTTCTCATCAATTTTTGACTCTGACTCTCCAACATCTGTGGTCCTCACTTACTCCTCGGGAAGGAAATTTGCCTTGCTTGTGCTGTCTGACTCCACATAGAGTCATAGTCATAGAGATGTACAGCATGGAAACAAACCCTTCGGTCCAACCTGTCCATGCTGACCAGATATCCCAACCCAATCTAGTCCCACCTGCCAGTACCCAGCCCATATCCCTCCAAACCCGTCCTATTCATATACCCATCCAAATGCCTCTTATATACTGCAATTGTACCAGCCTCCACCACTTCCTCTGGCAGCTCATTCCACCCTCTGTGTGAAAAAGTTGCCCCTTAGGTCTCTTTTATATCTTTCCCCTCTCACCCTAAACCTATGCTTCTCTAGTTCTGGACTCCCCGACCCCAGGGAAAAGACTTTGCCTATTTATCCTATCCATGCCCCTCATAATTTTGTAAACCTCTATAAGGTCACCCCTCAGCCTCCTACACTCCAGGGAAAACAGCACCAGGCTCTCCCTATAGCTCAGATCCTCCAACCCTGGCGACATCCTTGTAAATCTTTTCTGAACCCTTTCAAGTTTCACAACATCTTTCCGATAGGAAGGAGACCAGAATTGCACACAATGTTCCAACAGTGGCCTCACCAATGTCCTGTACAGCCGCAACAGGACCTCCCAACTCCTGTACTCAATATGACACCAGACCTACAGCGATGTGTTCAGCTTCTAACTGCCCTCCGACATAGCCAAGGGGCTGTCTAACAAGCCTTGCCAGCAATGCTTACTTCCAATGAAAGAACAAGGAGAGGCAATCGTTGGGTGATTGCAGATGTTACTGCAATGTTCTGACACAGACTAGTTCAGCTTTCACTGGTTGGGGGCATAGCCTGAGAATTAGGAAGCACTTCACTACACAAAGGGTGGGAGATTTTTGGAACTCCGTTCCACAAACAGCACACAGATGCAGGATCCATTGTGAAGCAAAAGGCATTAAGGAGTATGGGCCAAAGGCCAATGGAGTTAGGCCAAAGATCAGCCACAATCTGATTGAATGGCCCAACAGGCTTGAGGGGGTGAATGGCCTCCTCCAGTTCCTATATTCCTAAGTCGCCACAGTTCCATTGGGCTGCTATCTCCAATGGTGATGGTTCTCAAGCAGGGGGAGAGGTTGAGGAGGTGGGATTGCCATGCTCACTCCAGCTGGTGGGAGATTTGAACCCATGCTATTGGTGTCATTTCCCAGTGCCAACTGGGGTTACCGTGAAGGGCACTCCTTCTCAGCCTCTGCCCTCTCCCGAGGTGTGCTGACCCCTGGGGGTTTAAACCACCACCAGCCATCCCCCCTCCTCCCTCTCTCTCTCTCTAATGAGTGTGCAGTCCTCTGGAGGCAGTGACAGTTAACTGACCCTTGTCCCGATGTCTGAGGGGGTCAGTGCTCAGGTGAGAGCGGTAACCGTCGGCGATCACTTAAGGCATTGCCCAGCGAGAGATGGTGGGGGTGGAGGGAGGAGGAGAGAATGTGAAGGATTCACTAGAGAGATTCACCAGCAAACAGAAGAGATCGAAACAAAGTGAAGATTACAGCCAGAGATATGACTGCTCCCATAATGAGGAACCAGACAGTCTGGTTCAGCAGGTAATACAGAGTGCAGGCTGAGTGAGTGTCACTCCCTTCGAGATCACGCAAAAGCTCATTGTGTGCAAAGTCCAACACAATTTCCATTGCCATTGGCCAGAGAGGGAGGGAGGGAGAGGCCAGGAGCGGAGACCGAAAGGACAATAAATATGTGCAGAGTTGAACACAGAGACTGATGTGCATTGGCTTTCTGGTGCAAATGTGTTGCTGGTCAAAGCACAGCAGGCCAGGCAGCATCTCAGGAATAGAGAATTCGACGTTTCGAGCATAAGCCCTTCATCAGGAATTGGATCAACATAATAGAAGTTTCACATAAAACCTGCCACACACCTGAACCTTAAACCCCACGGTCTACAAGGCAGTCTGTTCCCATTTGCTGTTCCCAGCCTCAGTATCCTTTTCTTTTGATTTCCAGAGCAAAGGAAGAAATACTCAAATTCCAACTTCATCATGGATGACCGGTCGCAGTACTATGTGAACGTAAGTAATCGCAATCATCCGCAGATGTTGCGTTCGCCTCGTCTTGTGAGAATTGAAAGTTCCTCTTCCTCAGAGGTTTCTTTGTTTGGGTCACACACCCCCTCTCTTCCACTCACCCTCCCCCACCAAAACAACGCTCTATTACCTCTTGCTGGGTGATAGTCTCGTCAACCTTACCCCCACATGCTCAGTGACACACGCTCAGATGGAGAGCTGTCTCTGGGAGTGAGCCTGCCCTTACTGGTGGAAGAACAAATGGGAGAGATGCTGCATCCTCAGAAAGCCACAGCCTGCCGCTGCCTCCTGACCTCACCCTAGTCCGAGCTCATCCACTGCCAAGACCCTCATCTGTGCCCCTCGGGAGTTCCTCCGCACTCGCTGCAGTCCCACATCCAACCTTCCATAAACCAGAGGTCATTCCAAAACTCCGAATCCCGTATCTTAACTCGTATTGAGACCTGTTCCTTGCTCACCTAACTCCTCCCCTTGCCCCTTGCCCATTGACTGAGATAAGTAATATATTGATTTTGAAATGATCATTAGTATTTTCAATTCCAATCATGGCCTTGTCTCCTCCTATCCCTATAATCCTCTCCAACCCCACACCCTTCCGTTCCCTCTAACTCTGGATTCATGAATATTCTTGGTCTTAATCACTTCATCATTGGTGACTTTGTCTTCAAGCACTTAGACCCTAAATACTTGAATTCCCTCCGGACGTGTCTCCCTATATCAATAAGTAAACCCTACCTCTCGGTCTAAGTTGCAGGTCACATAACCTCCTACATCCTTATGTGGCTTCATGTCATGTCTTCCATTTTGCTCCCGCGAAGCATCCTGGAACATTTTGTTCCATTAAAGACGTTATGTGAATGCAAGTTGTTGTTGCCAAAGTTGGAACTTTGTTAATTGAGGGGTTTGGGACCTTAAACCTAACGAAGGGGCCTCTACAAACCTTTAATGGGACAATAATAGGGAGGAGATACCCTTGTGGTATTATTGCTGGACTGTTAACACAGAGACTCAGATTATATTCTGGGTCCTGGGTTCAAATCCTGCCACAGCAGTTTGTGGAATTTGAATTCAATAAAAACCTGAAATTAAAAATCTCATAATGACTGTGAATCCATTGTCAGAAAAAAAATATATCTGGTTCACTAATGTCCTTCAAGGAAGGAAACTGCCATCTTTATCTGGTCTGGCCTACACTTGCTCAGACCCACAGCAATGTGGTTGACTCCGAACTGCCTTCTGGATAATCAGTGTTGGTTTGCCCAGTGACACCCTCATCCTGTGAATGCACTAAAACATGAGGCCTATCTCATATGGACCCTTCAGCAGTGAGGAAATTATCAAAGATGAATATTTTCAGAGAATTCACTGTGGAAGGTGACGTAACTCCACAGAGGCCAATATCCTGTCACCGAATTACCCTTTATTTATATGTGGAGAGCGTTGACACTGATCCAGCTCACTCAGAGCCAGCTCTGTCTGACAATCCTGTATCTATCTGTCAGCTAACTCACCTAACCCAGCCATCCCTGGATACTATGGACAATTTAGCATGGCTAACCCACCTAACCTACATATCCCTGGATACTATTGACAATTTAGCATGGCTAACCCACCTAACCTACATATCCTTGGATACTATTGACAATTTAGCATGGCTAACCCACCTAACCTGATTGGACTGGGTTAACAGCCCCAGTCAGGGAACTCAGATTCCATGAGGTCCACCTGGCTGACCTTGTTTATAATCACTATAAAAGACAAGAGGGGATGGAGTGGTCCCCTGACCCCTACCGGCTTTGTGATTGGTGCCCTTCCAGCTGCCTGATTTCCCCCTGACTCTTGGTGGGGGGGGGTGATGGCGGTGGGGTGTAACCTTTGGGTTTTACCAATTGCCAATGGAAGCAAG
Organism: Hemiscyllium ocellatum; assembly: GCF_020745735.1. NCBI lineage: Eukaryota > Metazoa > Chordata > Chondrichthyes > Orectolobiformes > Hemiscylliidae > Hemiscyllium > Hemiscyllium ocellatum. Next base: position 8,732,109 of record NC_083433.1, on the reverse strand, counting down.
ATCAGTGCCAGCAATAAGACCTGGTGATGTAGGCCTCGGGATCCTTAATTCTTTCGATTAAGGAACCTGCATTTCCAAAAAGGCCTGGTTAATGGCTGACCAAAACCCCCAATTCCTGGTGATGGCGCAATCTGTTGGCATACATTTATCAATCCCAAGGTAGAGTATGGAACTAGACACTCCTAGTTGTCTCGATAATGGGTTTATTTACAGTATGCAAGAGGCTGCATACAAATATCATTTTCCTATCAATAATCAGACTCTGCTTGTGTTCCTTTAAGTTATTCAGTTAGGCTAAATGAAAATGTCACAGCCCTTTAAAGTCACTGTAGTTTGCTGAGGAGGGTATTATCACTGGACTGTTAATCCAGAGACCCAGGTAATGTTCCAGGGACCTGGGTTTGAATCCTGCCATGGCAGATGGTGGAGTTTGAATTCAATAAATATTGGGAATTAAGAGTCAAATGATGACCGTGGATCCATTATCGGGGAAAAACCCATCTGGATCACTAACGTTCTTGAGGGAAGGAAACTGCCATCCTGACCTGGTCTGGCCTACATGTGACTCCAGACCCACAGCAAAGGGGTTGACTCTTAACTGCCCCCTGGTTAATAGTAGTTGTCCCTTCAGTATCTCCTTATACTCTTTGAATAATCAAATTAAACCAAAATACAGTCAGATTTAAAGATAACCGCTCCAGGAGTCCTGTGAGACAGTCAAAATCTGAAAGAGAACTTCCAAATTGTAGGTAAACATGAGATTTGGGAACTAACAAGGCAATCCACTCTCTGCAGTTCCCATCGGGAGTGGAAATAGACTCTCTTTGTACTATTTTGACTAAACGCATCAAATTAAATTACATAAACAAGTGGCAACCCATTAGAAAGCCCCTGACCCTAAAAGAAAATTCCAAAAGGAAATTAAAAATTGGAAAAACGGACTGATTATGAATGACAGTCCCTACAGTGCCCACTTGTTGTGAGTGGGAAGTCTTTCTTTATACAATTCGGGGAAAAAAAATTATTCTTCACTCAAAACGTGTAAAATTCTTGACCACAGAAGATATTCACAAGAAAGTTATAGAATCCTGACAGTGTGGAAACAGGCCATTCGGCCCAGCAAGTCCACACCAATCCTCCAAGCTCACCCCTCCCACCCCCCCATAATTTTATCTCTGCACTTCCCATGGCTAACCAACCTAGCCTGCACAATTTAGTACGGCCAATCCATGAAGGAACGGGAGCACCCAGAGAAAGCCCACACGGACACGGGGAGAACATACAAACTCCACACAGACAGTTGCCTGAGGCTGGATTCAAACTTGGGTCCCTGGTGTTGTGAGGCAGCAGTGCGAACCACTGAGCCAACTTTTGATTTAAAAGTCATCATGTGGAGAGAAAATGGGAGTATGACATTGAGATAAAGGACCATATTGAAAGGCAGTGCAATCTTTAAAGGCTAAAAGGCTGAACCTACTCCTGCTACTGGTTGTTCCTAAGAAAATAAGCAATTAAACTACATCAATCAAAATTAACATTCCCTTTAAAGGACACTGCAATTAAAGCAAAAACCTCAATAAAACTTAAATATTCCCGTCAAAATATAGCTTTGTGAAAAGGTTTCTCACTCTATGCTCTGCCCATCGTCAGCAGGAGTCTCTCTTTATAAGGGCTTTTAATCTTTAATTCAGCAATATCTTTATTTGCTTCAATCATAAAAATAACATAATATTAACAGCATTTACCCTAGCCCAGGATCAAGCCCCATCTGCTCTAGAGGTGTGTAATAACATCTCTGAACAAGTTGATTAGAAAAATAGGTGAAATAAAAATTAAAGGATAAATATGGGGGCCCTGTTGCGGTGCGGTGGTATTGTCCCTATTTCTGGACTAGGTGGCCTGGGTTCAAGTCCCACCTGCTCCTGGAGTGTAAAAACATCGCTGAGCGGGTTGATCAGGAAATAGGAGGAAGTGAGAACTGGAAATCAGAGTTTTAAGACTCTTCTTCTGCTCAAATTCTTCTGCTCCTCAAATGCTGCCTGACCAGCTGCGCTTTTCCAGCACCACACTCTTCGACTCTCATTCAGAAAATAGGTTAAACATTTTAAAAAAGATAAAGGAAAATTAACAACACTGACAGTTCACTTTAAGTTCACAATATTCCCAATTCTTCCTGCAGTGCTCATTTCTCTTCCGTTTATATTTTCTCCCTTTCTTGTACCTCCTGCCTCTTGTTACTTTGGTCCCGGCAGCACCTGACCACCTTCCCATTGGGTCCTGGGGAAGAGACCCAAACCGTGGAGGAGTCCGTCAAGAAACTGAAGGCCCTGGACAGCAAAGGAAGGATCTGGACCCAGGAAATGCTGCTGCAGGTCAACAGCTCGGCCATCAGCCTGGTGGACATTGAATCCAAGGTAAGCCATGAGTTGTCATAGTTCCTGGGACATGGGCTTCATCAGCCTGTCCCTGATTGTCATGGACAAGGTAACGGGCTGGTGAACCACTCCCTTCAGTACAACTGAATGGCCATGGGTGGGTAAAGTCTAAAACATAAGAACCAAGAGCAGGAGAAGGCCATTCAGCCCCTCACGCTTGCTCTGCCATCCATGGCTGATTTCATCTCCACTTTCCTGCCCACTCTCCCTATCTATTCAACCAGTTACTAATTAACAATCTGTCTGTCTTCTCCTTAAATGTATGATGCAGAGGTGTTGGACTGGGGTGAACAAGTTGAAACTCACACAACACCAGCATATAGTCCAACAGGCTATTTGGAAGCACTAGCTTTCAGTCCGTCAGGTAGCTAGTGGAGCTTGGTCATAGGACCCAGAATTTATAGTGAAAGATCAAAGTGTCATACAATTGTTGTGATGTATTGAATAAACTGAGATTGCTTTAATCACTTCGAATGGAGATGCAGGTTTTGATTTATTAATAAATCCCAGAACCTCTTTCAAGTCGAGATAACTAATTCAGTGTTCTGACATCCACCACACTCTGAGGAAGTGAATTCCACAGATTCACCCCCCCTCTTTGAGAGAAGCAGTCCCTCCGTGCTTCTGTTTGAAAGTAGCCACATGTTGAGGCTGACTGAGTGAAGGACATCATTGAATGAGAGAGGCCTTTTACGTCAGGCCTGTAGTTGCGTGGTTACCATTGCTAGTCTGAGCTGTTCCCTCCAGGTTTTGCTTTGATTAACTGCCTTGTGATTCTCAAGCTGTGGTACTGGGGCTTGAACTTACACCTTTGGAGCGTTAGGCCAGGCTCTGGTTACTAGCCCATCAGTATAACCATGACACGACCATACGGTCACTGGCGCTGCCTAGAGATTGTCCCAGACAGAGGTTCACAGACTGTGGGGTCACGGTGGGACCGCAGGATGTGTGACTGGGGTGGTGCAGTCTGAGGCTGAAAATGAGGACTCTGGAGTGAAGACTCAGATTTGACCAGCTGTGAGGTCCCTTTCAGTAGGCGTGTCTGTTTGGTGAATGGACACAGTGCAATCCCATGGGCAGTGACACAATTGGGGCCTGCTCTCTGAACCCTCTCCCCCTCTCCCCATTCTCTCTCTCACACACACACACACACAGAGCCCTGGGAGCTGGACCCAGTGTGGAAACGTCATTCTAACGTATCCATTCACTACAATCCCAGAGTGTGTGTGTGTGTGGCTGGGGGAGCGGGGGGGTGGGGGGGAAATGGTGGAGGTCTGTGTTTGAGTGGGCAGCGGGTTCAAACAGCAAGAGATACTGACGGGCAAGTCCAGAATGTGCTGGTGGGTCAGGCAGCGTCCATGGAGAGAGAGAGAAACACAAGAGCTAACATTTCAAGCCCTGTGACCAGTTCTGAAGAAGGGCTCAAGGTGGTAACTGTGTTTCTCTCTCTCTGCTGCCAGACCCGCTGAGTTTCTCCAGCACTTTCTGTCTGTGTTTTGTTTCAGATGTCCGTTGTTTTTTGCTTTAAGCTAAGAGACTATATTAGCAGGCTCTGAGCAGCAAGCAGTTTGGGGAGCAGAGGGTGAGCGAGAGCACGGTTCAGAATTAAAGAGATGGGCCAAATGGACTCTCCTATCTCCATGCCGGCTGGCGAATTGTCCTCTGATTTGACACTTTTCCCACTCAGGATGAACTGGAGACTTACCCACTGGATGCGGTCAAACACTGTGACTCGCTGCTGGACAAGTGGAGGTTTGACTCAATCCTCATCCTCATTTGCCAGGAAGCTCACCAGGCGAATCCCGAAATCCACTTCTTCCAGTGCTCCGAGGTTGGGGTGAGTATGGGAGCTAAGGCAGGGAAAACAGTGGCCTCATTTCTCTCCAACTCCCTCATGATTCAGAGGTGGGCCCCTTCAATGGGGGCACTCGGGTACAACTCACACCCATCGCCCTGGCTGCAGTCACCATCATTAATGTACCGCTCTGTGTTTGATTATGTCTGCCCTGTTGACTGACCTACGCCCACCGGTCTCGATTGGTTAAGCCTGGGTGTGCACCCAGAGCAAAGTCAACATGCCCTGGAGACAGCTGGAAACCAGGGCTAAGCATTGAGCAGACATTTTAAAGCCTTGCGCATAAAGATAAAAATTAACTGGATTTGAACCCGGTGCTTTCAGCATCAAGCCAGTCCTCACCGCCCATCCATATCCCCGGAATTACTGCGGAAACTTGCACAGGCGTGGTAGCCTGGTGCTATGCAGAGTGAGATTCCTGCATTCACTCCCTCACACACCTGAGCAGGAATCTCTCACTGCCTGCCACTTGTGTGTGCCATAGTTGGGGAGCGGAGGGGGTTGTGCAATGTGCAATCTGTCCAGCCAGCCTCAGGAACACACCTTTCTGGACCATAACCTGGTCCTTCTGCCTCAAAGGCAGGGACACAGCCCACGGCACTACAGGGCCTTGCTCTTTCCCCAGAGTTCTGCGAATCCTTGTCTTCAATTGTCTACCCGTTGAAGAAGACAGATCACCAGCACCTGGGATGGACGATAAATGATGGTCACTCATCAACACCCACATCCAAAAATTAATCATTGAATATACATGTTTCTGCTCTATCTGGCTGAGCATTGTAGATCATTGACGCCATGAAAGCCCTCCTCTGACTCTGTGCCAACTATCTGAAACCTCTGCCCATGGGTTACCGACCCTCCCTCCAATGGAAATATATTCTTAACCACTGAAAGGCGCAGAAAAATCCAACACAAGATGTATATTACAGCCCTCAGAGTTAGTATATACACCCTGCTCACACCCTGCGGACAGCCGATGGTCGAATCTGAGGCACAGACCCCGCATACTATCTCAGGCACACGGAAATGTGAGCGCAATAATTAGGAGCAGGAGGAGGCCATTCAACCCTTCTAGCCTACTCTGACGTTTACAGAGTCACGCAGCACGGAAACAGACGCTTCGGTCCAACCAGTCCGAACATAATCCCAAACTAAACTGGTCGAACCTGCCTGCGCTTGGCTCATATCCCTCCAAACATTTCCTGTTCATGTTCTCATTCAAACGTATTTTAAAGGTAACTGCAATTGCACCCACTACTTCCTCAGGAAATAGTTCATTCCACACCCAAACCACTCTGTGTTAAAAAAAGAAATAGCCCCTCCTGTCCTTTTTATAACATTTTCCTCTCAGCTTAAAGACACACTCCCTGGTCTTGAAATCCCCCACCATAGGGAAAAGACATCTGCCATTCACCTTATCCATGCCCCTCATGATTTTATAACCCTCCATAAGGTTATCCCTCTATCTCCTACACTCCAGTCAAAAAAGGTCCCAGCCCATCCAGCCTTTCCTGATAACTCAAACCCTCCAGTCCCAGAAATTATATTATATTATGATTCTACTTTCCTGCCCACCCCTGATAACCTTTCAAACACCCTCTTTGCCAGTCAATGTCTGCTTTAACAATATTCAAAGACTCTACTTCCAACATCTCTTTGGGGGAAAAAAGTCCCGAAATCCTCACGACCCTCTTGGGGAAAATAATTGTCCTTCTCTTTTATTTTAAAGGGGTGCCCCACATATTGAGAAACAGTGACCCCGAATCTCCCACTTTCCACATCCATCCTGTGCAGACCCCCTCAGGTTCCTCTATCCTTTCATGGGAGGTGGGTTTGACTGGGTCAGCCATCATTGTCCAGAGAGCAGTTGGGATTCCACCACATTGCTGGAGTCACGTGCAGACCCGATTTCCTTCCCTAACCGATGTCAGTAAAACAAGGGCTTTTTTTTGGAAATAACAGTGGTCACCAAGAGTCAAACATTTAATTCCAGATTTTAATGAATTCAAATTTCATTATCTGACGGGACAGGATTTGAACCTAAATCTCCAGAAAAATTAGACAGGGGCTCTGCTTTAGGGATGTGACCGTTACATGATATCTCTCCTCAGCCTGTTTCAATCAAATCACCTCTTAGAATCTCGACAGTGTGGAAAGAGGCCATTCAGCCTATCGGATCTGTACTGTCTCTCGGAGCATCTCATCCAGACCCCATCAACCCCATCCCCATAACCTTGCATTTTACCACGGCTAATCCGACTAACCTGCAACTCTGGGTCAATCTGGCTTTATGGGCGGCACGGTGGCTCAGTGGTTAGCACTGCTACCTCACGGCGCCAAGAACCTGGGTTCGATTCCTGCCTCGGGTGACTGTTTGTGTGGGGTTTGGACATTCTCCCCGTGTCTGCGTGGGTTTCCCCTGCATGCCCTAGTTTCCTCCCACAATTCAAAGATGTTCATGTTAGGATGAACTGGCCATGCTAAATTGCCCACAGTGTTAGATGCCTTAGTCAGCGGTAAGTATAGGGTGGGGGAATGGGGTGGGTGGGTTGCTCTTTGGAGGGTCACTGCAGACTTGTTGGCCTGTTTCCATACTGTAGGGAATCTTACCTTAATCCATCTAAGTAGGGCAGCCATCTTAGATGAAGAGAAGGACAATTCTTTTTTCCCAAGAGGGTCATGATGTCTATTTCCCCAAAGAGATGTTGGAAGCAGAGTTTTGGGATATTTTTAAGGCAGAGATATGAATTCTCAATTGGCAAAGGGTGGTGTGCGTGTGTGTGTGTGTGTGTGTGTGTGTGTGTGGGGCGGGGGGGGGAGGGTAGTGGGGGAGGGGGTGTCTAGCTTGGCCAATCCACCCTAACCTGCCCACCTCTGGACTGTGGGAGGAAACTGGAGCACCCAGAGGAAGTCCGCACAGACACGGGGAGAACATGCAAACTCCACACAACTGGTGGAATCAAACCGTGGCCCCATGAGGTAGCACTGCTAGCCACTGAGACCCTGTGCTGCCCTTAGTCTCTGAGCTCCAATGGGAGCTGGAAATGTGTTGCTGAAAAAGCGCAGCAGGTCAGGCAGCATCCAAGGAACAGGAGAATTTTCCTGAGGAAGGGCTTGTGCCTGAAACGTCAAATCTCCTATTCCTTGGATGCTGCCTGACCTGCTGCGCTTTTCCAGCAACACATTTTCAGCTCTGATCTCCAGCATCTGCAGTCCTCACTTTCTCCTCGAGCTCCAATGGGAACCAGCGATATGCCTAGTCTATCTAACTTTTCTTCATAAGATAGCCCACCCATTCCAGGAAACCTTCTCTGAACTGCTTCCAACACAGTTACACCCGCTCTTTAGTAAGGAGAAGTGTACTGCACACAGTAATCCAATTGTTCCTCCTCACTGTAGAGATAAAACTAAGGCCACCACCAGGCATGCAGTCTCCAATCGAGAGAACACGCAGCATATTTGGAAACTAACATGCAATGTGTACAGTGGCAGAGAGGAACAAGTTGTTCCCTTATCCCTTGCACTGTAGAAGCAGTCAGTGTAGAATTATGACAGAGATAAAATTACTATTGTTTACCGTAGTTGAAGCCAGCGGCTCAGTGACCAGCCTGAGTGGCTGACTCGGTATTAACTTGGCGTTATCTCACTCTATTTGATTTCTGCAGGCTGACCTGATTAAGAGCGATATCAACAGCGCGATCACAGACCTGCAGGGTGGCGGCAGGAGGGAGAGACCAAATGCTCTCAGGTGAGTGGCTGGGAGGAGGGAGAGAGTCAAACACACAACTGGGCTTTGTCAGCCTCAGTGTCTCAAGTGGCTAACACCTCACCCACGTTTGTGCACTGAGGACCATTGTCACGTTCCCCCGGCTGACCTCCCACTTAGAGCACCCTGGGAACTTGGCTATGTCTGGAAGCCAATTGCCTCCACTAGTCCCAACCACCCATAGTGCCCTGGGTTGACTGATTAACATCGGCAATATCTTGAACTTTGCCATTGTCTTTCCAAGTCCCTCCATGACCTGAGTGTCTCTTCCTCTCTCTCTCTCTTTCTCTCTATTTCTCTCTCTCTCTCTCTGTAACCTCCTCCAGCCCTACGACCCTCCTGAGTGTGTGGGAGACCGAGCCATGAGGAGCAGGTGGAGATGTTTCAGTTTGAGTGGGCAAACTGAGCTTAGCAGATGAATTATAATGTGGATAAATGTGAGGTTACCCACTTTGGGAGCAAGAAAGCAGATTATCATCAGAACGACGATAGATTGGGGAAGGAGGGAGGTGCAACAAGACCTGAGTGTCCTTGTACATCAATCGCTGAAGGTGAGCAATGCAGGAGCAGTAGGTGGTGAAGTGAACAAATGGTACATCAGCAGGAGAGGATTCGAGTACAGGAAAAAGGATGTCTTGCTGCATTTATACAGGGCCTTGGTGAGACTGCTCTTGGAGTCTTGTGTGCAGTTTCAGTCTCTTTATCTGAGGAAGGATGTCCTGATAATGGAGGGAGAGCAGCCAAAGATTTCTCAGACTGATCCCTGAGACAGCGACACTGACGCATGGAGAGAGACTGAATGAGTTCGGGTGATATTTATTAGAACTTGGAAAATGAAGGGTATCTCATAAAGTGTATAAAATTCTAACAGGACTAGACATGGTAAATGTAGTCAGGATGTTCCTGATGACCAGGGAGTGCAGAGTCAAGACTCACACTCTAAGGATATGGGGATAGACCATTTAGGACTGAGATGTCTTCTCCCAGACAGCAAGGAGTCTGTGGAATTGTCTGCCACAGAAAACAGTTGGGGTCAAAACATCAAGTGTTTTCAAGAAGGACTGTGGGAGGAAACCGGAGCACCCGGAGGAAACCCACGCAGACACCGGGAGAATGTGCAAACTCCATACAGACAGTAACCCCAGGGGGGGAATCAAACCCGGGAGAGATAGACACATATTGTTAGTACCGGAGGGATCAAAGAGTACGGGCAGAAAGTGCGAACAGGTGTCTGAGTTGAATGGTCAGCCACGATGCGATTGAATGGTGGAGCAGGCTTGATGGGCCGAATGGCCTCCTCCTATTTTCTACGTTTCTCCAATTCTGGCCTCTCGAGTGTCACTGATGTTGACCTCTCCACCTGATGATGACTGTGCCTTCCGCTACCTTGACGCTAAGCTCCATGATTAACCCCTCTGCCTCCTTTTCTCTGGAATCCATAGCTTTGACCAAATATTTACTTCGGTTTACTTCCACACCATGACATCAAGCTTCATTTGATAACACCCTTGTGGATCGCTTTGGGAAGTTCTGTTAGGCTACACTGTACAAATGTTCTCAAGGTGGAAGTGGGTACTGAAGATGCTGGAGTTTATAGTCAAGATCGGAGTGGTGCTGGAAAAGCACAGCATGTCATGCAGCATCCGAGGAGCAGGATAATCGACATTTCGGGCAAAAGCCCTTCATCGGAATGGCTTGATGAAGGGCTTTTGCCCGAAATGTTGATTTTCCTGCTCCTCGGATGCTGCCTGACCTGCTGTGCTTTTCCAGCGACACTCTAATCTTGACAAAATGTTCTCAGTTCTGGGACATGTTCAGTCTGTGGCTTGTGTTCAGAGGAGGGCGGGGAGTGGGGACTCCAACAAGGGGTAAGCGTTTTTCCAGGTGATTTGCAGTTCCTTTGGGTCAGAAGAAAGGAACGCTATTAGCCAGAGCTCCCAGCAATGATCCCTGCCCATCGCCATGGTTGGAACTGCTCTTCGGAGATAGAGAGTTCACTCACAGGCACATCTCGAGTCAACACATAACTGTGGGCTCCCATCAAATGCAACATACTGGCAGGTATGACACAGCCACAAGTGAATCAGAGCTTTTGAAAGGCTCTGCTTTTAGCGAAGAAGGTTAAGGGGTAATCTGATTGATTTCAAAAAACCATGGGACATTCTGACAAAGGAAATGTAAAGCAAGTGTTCCAGAGAGATTAGCAACCAACTTTTTAAAAACTCATCCATGGGATGAGGGCACCATTTGCTAGGCCAGCATTTATTGCCCAACCCTAATTGCCTTTCAAGAGAATCACAGAATCCCTACAGTGTGGAAACAGGCTCTTTGGCCCAACGAGTCCACACCGACCCTCCAAAGAGTATCCCACCCCCACCCATTCTCCTACCCTATTCCTCTATATTTACCCCTGACTAATGCACCAAACCTACACACCCCTAAACACTACAGGCAATTTAGCATGGCCAATTCACCTGACCTGCACACCTTTGGACTGTGGGAGGAAACCGGAGCACCCGGAGGAAACCCACGCAGACACAGGGAGAACGTGCAAACTCCACACAGACAGGTGCCCGAGGGGGGGAATCAAACCCGGGAGAGGTGTAAGAAAACTGGGAAAGGAATTTTAAATGAAAGTAAGTAGGAATAAGCAGGAATGGCACTCTGAGAGTAATAATGGGTCACATCCCTGCTTACTGAGCATTGACTGAGGAACTTGATGAAAGGAGCACATGGATTTTTTTTCATGGATGAGACGGAAGGTGTTACAGGATGGGCCAGCATTTATTGTCCATCTCTAATTATCCAGAGGGCAGTTTAACAATCAACCACATTGCATACTCACAGGGGAATTTGCACACACAGGGGAACATACACACACAAGGGGAGGTATACACACACAGGGGGAGGTATACACACACAAGGGGAGGTATACACACACAAGGGGAGCTATACACACACAGGGGGAGGTATACACACACAGGGGGAGGTATACACACACAAGGGGAGGTATACACACACAGGGGGAGGTATACACACACAAGGGGAGCTATACACACACAGGGGGAGGTATACACACACAGGGGGAGGTATACACACACAGGGGGAGGTATACACACACAAGGGGGAGGTATACACACACAAGGGGAGGTATACACACACAGGGGGAGGTATACACACACAAGGGGGAGGTATACACACACAGGGGGAGGTATACACACACAGGGGGAGGTATACACACAAATGTGGAGTCACATGGAGACCTGGGCAGAGAAGGATGGCAGTTTCCAGATGGGTTTTTCTGGCAATCAGGAACAGTTTCAAGGTCATTAAACTCTTAATTGTGGATTTTCATTGGCCTCAATGTCCACCATCTCCCCTGGCAGGATTGGAACCTGGGGCCTCAAACCAATACCTGGGTTTCTGGGTTAGCCATGAGGTTGAAGAGAATTGGTGAGAAAGGAACAGGGGTAGAATTATGAGGATCCTTTTCAAACACCGATCGGTTACGCTGGCCTGGAACATGCTGCTGGACAGGGGATGGAGGCAAACTGAATCGCGAGACTCCAAAATCAATTTGAAAACTATTTGAAGAGTTGAAAGATGCAGGACTGTTGGGGAATGGGAGTAACTGGATTTTGTTTTCGAAGAATTGACATTGTGGGCCTGGTGTTGTGTATCTGAGTATATGATCGATTCACAGTGTTCCTTTCTTTTAGATTCAACCAGGAGAAAATGAATGAGCAAAGCACATCGCCACCTTCCCCACCCATAATCAGGGCCCCCCAAGCACCAGCATTCTACAACCCCATGAGCACAGGGCACAGGGCAGTGCCATCATCTCCAACAAAAGCAGCCACACCGCCAATGGCCAGTGCAGGTGAGGAAAAAACTCAAAATTTTTCCCTTTTGTTTATTCCAACGATGCCCTGATCAGCCTCTATCTGAATGCATCTGCTTGGATCGGAACTCGCACCAAGTCCGGCCATTTTAAAATTCTCGTTCCTGTTTCTGTTGTCTCTGTAACATCTCGACCTAAAATCCCTACCAGGCCATCCATGATTCCCCCAGCTACTAGCCTCCCCCCGACCCCCGACTACACAATCAATGGTTGACCCATCAGGTTTTCAGAGATGAGAGTGTGGCGCTGGAAAAGCACAGCAGGTCAGGAAGCATCCAAGGAGCAGGAGAGTCGACGTTTCGGGCAAAAGCCCTTCATCCCGATAAAGAGCTTTTTGCCCGTATCGTCGATTCTCCTGCCCCTCGACCTGCTGCGCTTTTCCAGCACCAAACTCTCAACTCTGATCTCCAGCATCTGCAGTCCTCATCAAGTTTTCAGTTGATAGCCTTTCCAACTCTCTTCATAGAATCCCGACCATGTGGAAGCAGGCCATTTGGCCCATCAAGTCCACACTGACGCTCCCAGAGAATCCCAGCCAGATCTATCCCATCACCATAATCCTGCATTTCCCATGGCTAACTCACCTAACCTGCACATCCCTGGATACTATGGAGCAACTTCCCATGGCCAATCCACCCTAACCTGCACATCTTTAAGCTGTGGGAGGAAACCGGAGCACCCAGACGAAACCCACGCAGACACGAGGTGAATGGGCAAACTCCGCACAGAGACAGTCACCCAAGGCTAGAATGGACAGGGTCCCTGGGGCAGTGAGGCAGCCGCGCTAACCACTGAGCCACTGTTCCATCCCGCCTCAGCTGTTCCTAAATCTTCCTGCTTAAGCCATTCCTTAAAGCCCAGTAGAACAGGGTCTCCTGTTCTCATACCCTCTCAAGAGGCTCCACCTTTTGTGTTGCAGTTCTCTGGTGTAGTGTCTGGGTGACAATGCCGCTGAGATCGATAGTTTTCTTGATGACACCTTTATTCATACCTACAGCATTACAAATGTCTGGCAAACCCTGACTGCCTCAGAAGTCTCTCCTTTTTTAATCTTTTCTTTCCATTTCAACATCCACCAGTACTCTTACACGCAACTGAACGTGCGTATTTTCCCCATCCCCACGGTATTTTCTTTCACCGATTAACCCCCATCAGTAAACCACCCGCTTCCTCCCACTGACTGGTTCACATGCAAATCCCGTTCTGGCAACTTACATCACCACATCGAGAGGGAGGTAGGGCGGAGGAGAGGGAGGGGGCTAAATGAAGGTGGAGTTGGAGGGGAAAGTCATGCACTCTACCCCCTGCAGTACCCACCTCTCTCCAAAGGCATCAGGGGCATTGCTGGATACCGTCCCAAGGATAACTGGGTACTCTGTAGCTGTGGAGAGGGGCATACAGCAGGCAGTCATGACCTCCTCCGCTGTCCGCTGCCAGGACCTGTTGTTAATAGCCAACCTGGGCCGGCCTGGGAGCAGACACATGAGGAGGTCAGTGTCTCTTTATATGTGCTCAAAGTACTTAATTAAACCAAGCCATAAACAGTATAACTTAACATATCATAAGCCTAAAGGTGCTATAAAAGTTCAAGTTAGGGTCCTCTTGTGATACAGTGTAGTGTCCTACCCTGGACCAGGGAGGCCTGTGTTTAAGTCCCACCTGCTGCAGATCTGTGTCATACCACTGCTGAACAGATTGATCAAGAAGAATAGGTTAAAGAAAAAAAAGTTCAAGGGAGGGTCCTCTTGTGGTAGAGTACCTACCCCTGGACTGAGAGGCCCAGGGTTCAGTCCCGTGGCTCTGGAGGTGTGTACAGGTATCCCCCACTATCTGAAAGTAGAGCGTTCCTGTGAAATCTTTGGTAAGCTGAAATGGAATAAAGCTAAGAAGTTTTCGAGGAGAAAGTGAGGACTGCAGATGCTGGCGGTCAGAGCTGAAAATGTGTTGCTGGAAAAGCACACCATCCAAAGAGCAGAAGAATCGACGTTTCGGGCATAAGCCCTTCTTCAGGAATGAGGAAAGTGGGTCCAGCAGGCTAAGATAAAAGGTAGGGAGGAGGGACTTGGGGGAGGGGCGTTGGAAATGCGATAGGTGAAAGGAGGTTAAGGTGAGGGTGATAGGCCGGAGTGGGGGTGGGCACAGAGAGGTCAGGAAGAAGATTGCAGGTTAGGAAGGCGGTGCTGAGTTCGAGGGATTTGACTGAGACAAGGTGGGGGGAGGGGAAATGAGGAAACTGGAGAAATCTGAGTTCATCCCTTGTGGTTGGAGGGTTCCTAGGCGGAAGATGAGGCTCTCTTCCTCCAGCCGTCGTGTTGCTATGGTCTGGCGATGGAGGAGTCCAAGGACCTGCATGTCCTTGGTGGAGTGGGAGGGGGAGTTGAAGTGTTGAGCCACTGGGTGGTTGGTCCGGGTGTCCCAGAGGTGTTCTCTGAAACGTTTTGCAAGTAGACGGCCTGTCTCCCCAATATAGAGGAGGCCACATCGGGTGTAGCAGATGCAGTAAATGATGTGTGTGGAGGTGCAGGTGAATTTGTGGTGGATATGGAAGGATCCCTTGGGGCCTTGGAGGGAAGTAAGGGAGGAGGTGTGGGTGAAGTGTTAACTTATACAGGAAAAAATTTGTCTTGTTTCGTAAAAGTGAAAATCCTCTTCGGATGTCCTTCATTTTGCGAAAACAGGTACCAATGTAGGTCTTTCGTAGAAACAAAGTAGTGTGAAGCCAATTTGAACTTTCAAAAAGTGTGGGTTAGCTGTAATATCAACTCTGAACAGGTTGGTTAGGAAAATATTTTCAATTAAAAGTATGTCCAAGCTAGGGCCCTCTTGTGATACAGTGGTAGTGTCCATGTCTTGGATGGGGGAAGCCTGGGTTCAAGTCACACCTACTCCAGAGGTGTGTAATAACAGATTGATAAGAAACAATAGTTCAAGTTCTTGGGTATTGAGACAGGAGACAGACCTGCAGAGAAGTAGCTTTTCAAGATAAAACACAAGCTTCTAAACTATAAATTTCTGGGTCACCGAAGTCAGACTTCTCCTGAGAAAGTTTGTGAGAAGATTTGTAGCTCGGGTGCTCGTTGTTGTGGTTCTGTTCACCCAACCAATATAAATGCTGGAGGCATCAGCACAGAAGTGCTCCACAGGAGGCTCCCAAGCACTGAAGATGTCACCCAGAAAGGGGACGAAACGTTTTCTCCTGAGAAGCTAATTGAGCATCAAGCGAGTCAATGATTCTCACTCAGCTGCAGAAGGGTCCGACCACCAGAGAAACAGTCCAGTCTGACCAATGTGTTTCCTGAGCTGAACATTGTCAAAGCTCAAGGTCATTTCCAATGTGCCTACCTTGCAATGTATGTCACTGCAGGGAGCTCATTAACTGTGTCACAGCCAAGAATATGTTTGGTTCCACAAGCCTGAAACTGGGTCGCAATCTGTGCATCGTCGGGAGCTCTGAGTAAAGTCAACTTGGAGAACACAACCGGAAATGAAGGACGAGGATGAGTCAGGTGGCAGGCAGCTGGGGAAATGCAAGGTAGAGATGGAAAGAAGGAAGGTGTGTGAGAGTGATTGAAATAACTAGGGAGACTGAATGAGGGCAAGGAAAAGTCAAATTGTGAGAAGATTCTGAATGTGAGAGAGAACGAGGAATTCAGAGGAAATGGTGATGTGATAAAGTGAAAGGTTTATAGACAGCACAAGGGGCAAAAAGATTAAATTGATGGAGGGAGAAAGGGAGAGCAAGAGGGAGTGAGACAGAAAGCAAGAAGAAGACTGACCATACTGATGAGTTTGATGAAAAGCTCTGCCCAGCCAATCCGAATCCAGACCCGACCCAGACCCAGTTGAGTCCGGGCTTGAGTTCTGCATAAAACCTGCTCCAGTCCCAATCCAATTTGAATCCAGTCCTGACTCTATCTCACCCTCATCCTGACTGCATTCCCAACTCCATTCCCAACAGTATCACATCCTCATCCTGACAACATGGAGACTCAATGGTTAGCACTGCTGCCTCTCAGCGTTAGGGACCCAGGTTTGATTCCAACCTCAGGTCACTGTCTGTGTAGATTTTGCCTATTAGAGTCCGAGAGGTGTATGGTACGACAATAAACCCTTCAGTCCATGCCCACCAGTTATCTGAATCTAATCCAGTCTCATTTGCCAGCATTTGGCCCATATCCCTCATATATCCATCTGGAAGCCTTTTAAATGCTGTAATTTTACCAACCTCCACCACTTCCTCTGGCAGCTCATTCCATACACGCACCACCCTCTGTGTGAAAATGTCACCCCTTAGGTCCCTTTTAAATCTTTCCCTCTCACCTTGCACCTTTGCCCTTCAGTCTTGACTCCCCACCCTCGGGAAGACTTTGGCTGCTCACAGTATCCGTGATTTTATAAACTTCTATAAGGGCACCTCTCAGCCTCCAATGCTCCAGGAAATACAATCCCACCATATCCATAAGACCATAAGACATCAGAGCAGAAATTAGGCCATTCAGCCCATCGAGTCTGCTTCGCCATTCAATCATGGTTGATAAGTTTTTCAACCTCATTCTCCCACTTTCTCCCCGTAACCCTTGATGCTCAAGAACCTATCTATCTCAGTCTTAAATACACTCAATGACCTGATCTCCACAACCTTCTGTGGCAATGAATCCCATAAAATCACCACAGTCTGGCTGAAGAAGTTTCTCCTTATCTCTGTTCAAAAAGGTCTTCCCTTTAGTGTAAAGGCTGTGCCCTCGGGTTCTAGTCTCTCCTACCAATGGAAACATCTTCCCAACATCGACTCTGTCCAGGCCATTCAGTATTCTGTATTCTTCAATTCAATTACCTCCCCGCGCCCCCCCCCCCCCTTCCCGCCATCCTTTGGGACAGCACGGTGGTTCAGTGGTTAGCACTACTACCTCACAGCACCAGGGATTTGGGTTCGATTCCAGCCTCGAGCGACTGTCTGTGTGGAGTTTTCATATTCTCCCCGTGTCTGCGTGGGTTTCCTCCCACAGTCCAAAGATGTGCAGCCCAGGTGAATTGGCCATGCTAAATTGCCCATCGTGTGAGGTGCATGAGTCAGAGGAAAATGGGTCTAGGTGGGTTACTCTTTGGAGGGTTGGTGTGGACTTGTTGGGCCGAAGGGCCTGTTCCCCACTATAAGCTCCATTAAGTATAGACCCAGAATCCTCAAACGTTCCTCATTCGGCCTCCTCATGTCTGCATGGAGTTTCCTCTGGGTGCTCCAGTTGCCTCCCACAGTCCAAAGAATGTGCAGGATGGGTGGATTGGCCATGCTAAATTACCCATAGTGCCCAAGGATGTATAGACTAGGAGGATTAGCCATGGGAAATGCAGGGTTATAGGGATAGAGTGAAGGGTGTATCTTGGTAGGAAGCCCTGCAGAGGATTGGTGCAGACTTGATGGGCCGAATGGCCTCTCTCTGCTCTGTAGCGAATGCTACGATTTATTAAACACCCTCTCTCTGCTTGTACGCTTTAATTAATCATTGGTATGTGTTGTCAATGTTCTGTATATATTGTAGAACTCAATGGGACAGGTGGAGTTCCACAAGACATTTCTGAACAGAGGACAGCTCGTGATGTGGTGAGTTAAGCTATTGACAGCTCAGGAGTTGGTGTCGTCAATATCCTGAACCCTACTCTATCCCAAAACGGTCAGATTTCATGTAGTTGTTGATTCACTGCGATATGCCCTGGGTTACTTCCCTGCCAGCAATACTAATTATTGCTATAAGAAGAATTATCTGAATAAGTACAGGTATCTCCCGCTGTCTGAAAGCAGTGTTCCTATGAGACCTGCAGTAAACCAAGATGGCGTTAAAGTGAAGATGCATTAATTTATTTGGGGGAAAAATTCAGCTTTATTTGTAAGACTGAAAATCCTGTTTCCGTTTGGAAAGGCAGGTACTAATGTAGGTCTTTTGTAAAAACAAAGTGGTGTAAAGAAAACTTTTGAAAAACTGGGGATACCGGTAAATATACTGAACATGAAACCCAGGCGTCCCCCAGGTGGGTGTAACCAAATCCCGCTACACTGTTTTGAACAAGCAATTTCTTTGGGATCTGCTCTGTATTTCCTTCAGACCAAGAGAATCCTGACCCTTGTTGTATGTACCACCTTCGCATTGCAACAGGGAAAGATTCTTCATTGGCTGTGAAGCATCCCGTGGATGGGAAAGGCTGTATATAAACGCAAGCACTTTCTTTCCTCACAAGGCAAAAGTCATGGGGGGGGGTGGAGGGGGTGCTTGCAGGGATCTTCTGAGACATACAAGTGAGGGGCCAGGGGGACAGGTGGGTTGGAGTACCTGTGGGAAGGGGGGGGTCAAAGGTCGCCCCGAAGGTTTGCGCATTAACTCAATGTCATCGCTGAGTCCCTTTCCGTGTCACTTCCTCTTCCAGGCGATTCTCAATCACACGTTCGATGATATCGAAGCCTTCATGGTGAGGCTGCAGAAGACGGCTGAAGCTTTCAAGATCCTGGACCAGAGGAAGAAGAGCAGAATGGGGAAGAAGCGAACTTCCAAAGAGAGTGGGGGTATGTAGGCTCCATCGGAATCCCTGAGGCTGCTCTCCCGGGCCTGGGCAATGACCACAGGAACCAATTCCCAACCAAGTCCACCTGGTGGCTTCACAATTGGTCACTATTCTGGATTCATGGGAGCAATCAACCAGCGAGCCCCAAACTTCTTTCTCTCTCTCCCTCTCTCTTTCTCTTTCTCTCTCACTTTCTCACTCTCTTTCTCTTTCTCACTCTTTCTCTCTTATACACACACACACACACACACACACACACACACACAATCTCTCTGTCACACAGCACAGCTGTGGGTGGGAGTGGGAGTATGTGGAGGAAATAAAGGGTAGTATGGCCATGCACTCCCAGTTGAGACAGGCCAGTGCAAAGAGGGAAGGCAGTTTAAAGATACGTCATTTTACCAAATGGTAGATGCAACAACCATATAATGCATTAAAATAACTGTGCTTAAACACAGGGAATGGTAAAGTCACCATAGTCATAGAGGTCTACAGCATGGAAACAGGCCCTTCGGCCCATCTTGTCCATGCCACCCAGTTTTCACAATTAATTTAGTGCCATTTGCCTGCATTTGGTCCATATCCCCCCACACCTATCCCATCCATATACCTGTCCAAATGTTGCTTAAATGACAAAATTGTACTCACCTCCACCACTACCTCTGGCAGCCCTGCTCCAGACACTCACCACCCTCTGTGTGAAAAAATTGCCCCCCCAAACGCTTGTTGTATTTCTCCCCTCTCATTCGGGTGAGACAACTAATGAGGCTCTAACCAAAGGGTAACCGGTCTCAGGGGGTCCTTGAGAAGGTGAGATCTTCATGATGCCCTCAGCAAGGGCAGAGATTGACCTCACACTGTGGGTGTCAGTCTGCAACATAAACCAGCCATCCAGCCAACTGAACTAACCAACCGCTCCCCACCCCCTATCAGTGCTGACAACTGACCGGTGTGTACCACCAAACTGGAGTTATATACTCAGGTCAATTTCCACAATTTCCAGCGGCTCTGACTCCTACCCAATGAGACCCATTAATCCAGTTGACTAATCAACACGGGTGGGTGGCATGGTGGCTCAGTGGTTAGTACTGCTGCCTTACAGCACCAGGGACCCAGGTTCAATTCCAGCCTCGGTTAACTGTCTGCGTGGAGTTTGCACGTTCTCCCCGTGTCTGTGTGGGTTTCCTCTGGGTGCTCCAGTTTCCTCCCACAGTCCAAAACTGTGCAGGTTAGAGTGGATTGATTACGGTTAAACTACTGGGTAACAGGGATAGGGTGAGTGTCTGGGTGGGATGTGGACCTGATGGACTGAATGGCATCTTTTCCAATGGGATAACTGTGGTTTTGTTATAGAAGAGTTTAATTCCCTATGGTCTGTGTTGGTACATTGAGGGAGGGCTGATAGGTACATGCAGTTTCTTTCCAAGTGACAGTAAGATGGTGGGACACCATTCCAATAGGAGACCAGACCTTTCATCACAGATCCCCCTTTTCCTTTCCAAATGACCCTCAGTGAGTCATAGGTATTTTCTTTTGCATTCCTTTATGGATGCAGTTTGGCCCAGCATTTATTGTCCATCCCTAATTGCCCAGAGGGCAATTAGGAGTCAGCCACATCGCTGTTGGTCTGGAGTCTCATGTCGGTCAGATCGGATAAGGATGGCAGATTTCTTCCCCTAAAGGATATTAGGGAAACAGATGAATTTTTTGTTTGATAAATGAGCTAGATTTTTATTCCAATTTTTTTAAAATTAAATTTAAATTTCAACCATTGGGCACAGTATGGTTTGAACCCATGTCCCTCAAGCGTTAGTTTGGTGTTTCTGGATTAGTGGCTTAGAGTCATAGAGTCACACTGCACGGAAACAAGCCCTTTCGTCCATCCAATGCATGCCGACTGGTCCCACCTGCCTACGCTTAGCTCCTATCCTTCCAAATCTTTCCTATTCATGTACCTGCCAAATGTCTATTAAACATTGTAAATGAACACTTATCTATCACTTCCTTAGGAAGTTCATTCCATACAGAAACCACTCTGTAAAGAAAAATTGCCTCTCAAGTCTTTTTTAAATCTTTCTCCTCTCATCTTAAAAAATCACCCCCCCAGTCTTGAAATCCCCCACCCCAGGGAAAAGACACCTGCCATTCACCTTATCCATCCCCCTCATGATTTTATAAACCTCTATAAGGTCATCTCTCAACCTCCTACGCTCGAGAGAAAAAGAATTCCCAGCCTATCCAGTCTCTCCTTATAACTCAAACCTTCCATTCCTGGCAAAATCCTGGTAAATCTCTCCTAAAGCCTTCTCGGCTTAACAATGTCTTTGCTGTAATAGGGTGACCAGAACTGCACACAATACTCAGAAGACTGGATGGAGATATGAATAGGAAAGGGTTTAGAGGGATATGGGCCAATTGTTGCAGGGATGGTGCAGGAGGGAGGGTTTTGGATTCTTGGATAATTGGAGCTCTTTCTGGGGGAAGGTGGGACCTCTACAAACAGGATGGTCTTCACCTGAACCAGAGGGGTACTAATATCCTGGGGAGGAAATTTGCTAATGCTCTTCAGGGAAGTCAAAACTAAGGCAGCAGGGGGATGGGAATCTGAACTTGAGTTCCAGTGTACAGGAGGTTGGGGGTAGTGAGGTCAGGGATAGGTTTACAAGGTCATGAGGGGGCACCAGCAATCAGGATGTTGGTTTGAAACGTGTGTACTTCAACGCCAGGAGCATCTGGAATAAGGTGGGCGAACTTGCAGCATGGGTTGGTACCTGGGATTTCGATGTTGTGGCCACTTCAGAGACATGGCTAGAGGAGGGACAGGAATAGTTGTTGCAGATTCCGGGATTTAGATGTTTCAGCAAGAACAGAGAAGATGGTAAAGGAGTGGGGGTGGGGTGGGGATGGGAGCTATGGTGTGTCATTGTTAATCAGGGGTAATATTACAGCAGCTGAGAGAACGTTTGAGGATTCATCCACTGAGGTAGTTTGGGTTGAGGTTAGAAACAGGAAAGGAGAGGTCACCCTGCTGGCCTCCAAATATGTCTAGGGATGTAGAGGAAAGAATGGAAAAGATGATTCTCGATCTGAGTGAGAGTAACAGTGTAGTTGTCATGGGGGACTTTAACTTAAGACCATAAGACATAGGCAAGGAAGTAAGGCCATTTGGCCCATCGAGTCCACAATGGCTGATGGGCGTTTCAACACCACTTACCCGCACTCTCCCTGTCTCCCTTAATTCCTTGCGAGATTAAGAATGTATCAATCTGAACTTTATCAACCTAAATTCCCCAGTGTTGACTGGGAATACTATAGTTCAAGTAGTTTAGATGGGTCAGTTTTTGTTGAATGTGTGCAGGAGGGTTTTCTGACACAGTATGTAGACAGGCCAACAAGAGGCGATGCCATATTGGATTTGGTACTGGGGAATGAACCCAGCCAGTTGTTAGATTTGGAAGTAGGTGAGCACTTTGGCAATAGTGACCATAATTTAGTTATGTTTACAATAGCAATGGGCAGGGATAGGGTATGGACTGCAGGGAAAGAGGGAAAACTGGGGGGAAAGGCAATATTTAGGATGCATAGGATGGGGAAAGAAACTGCAGGGGATGGACACACTTCAAGATTATTCAACAAACAGATACTGTGGTTCCTTGATAAATATATATCTATCAGGCATGGAGGTAGTTGTTGAGAGAGGGAGCCATAGTTGAAGTTGAAGCTCTTGTCAAGAGAAAGAAGGAGGTTCATGTGCGGATGAGGCATGAAGGCTCAGTCAGAGGGCTTGAGAGTTATAATTTTAGCCAAAACAAGATCGAAAGAGAGGGCTGAGAAAAGCCAGAGGGGACATGAGAAGTTGATGTTGGATAGGATCAAGGAATACTCTAAGACCTTCTATAAGTATGTCAGGAATAAAAGAATGACTAGAGTAAGATTAGGGCCAATCAAAGACAGTCGTGGGAGGTTGTGTGTGATCTGAGGACACAAGGGAAACACTTAATGAATACGTTTCGTTAGTATTCACATTGGAAAAGGGCAATGTTAGTGAGAATATGAAAATACAGGCGACAAGTTTAGATTGAGGTTGACAAGGAGGAGCTTTTAGCAATTTTGGAAGATCTGAAAATAGATAAGACCCTAGGGCCAGATAGGATTTATTTTCAGATTCTCTAGGAAGCCAGGGAGGAGATTGCAGAGCCTTTGGCTTCGATCTTTATGTCATCATTGTCCACAGGAGTAGTGCCAGAAGACTGGAGGATTGTAAATGTTGTTCCCTTGATTAAGAAGGGGGAATCAGGACAACCCTGATAATTATAGGCCAGTGAGCCTTATTTCGGTTGTGGGTAAGGTGTTGGAAAAGGTTATAGGAAATAGGATTTATAATCATCTGAAAAGGAATAATTTGGTTAGGGATAGTCATGATGGGTTTGTGAAGGGTAGGTCATGCCTCACCAAACTTATTGAGTTCTTTGAGAAGGTGACAAAACAGGTGGATGAAGGTAAGGCGGTTGATGTGGTGTATATGGACTTCAGTAAGATATTTGATAAGGTTCCCCATGGTAGGCTATTGCACAAAATGCGGAATTTCGGAATTGAAGGTGACTTAACGGTTTGGATCATAAATTGGCTAGCTGAAAGAAGACACAGGGTGGTGGTTAATGGGAAATGTTCATCCTGGAGCTCAGTTACCAGCGGTGTGCTGCAGGGATCTGTTCTGGGGCCACTGTTGTTTGTCATTTTTATAAATGATCTGGATCTGGGCATAGAAGGATGGGTTAGTAAATTTTCAGATGACACTAAGGTAGGCAGAGTTGTGGATGTGCTTAAGGATGTTGTGGGTTACAGAGGGACATAGAAAAGATGCAGAGCTGGGCTGAGGAGTGGTAAACGGAGTTTAATGTGGAAAAATGTGAGATAGTTCACTTTGAAAGAAGTAACTGGAATGCAGAGTACTGGGCTAATAGTAAAATTCTTGACAGTGTGAAGGAACAGAGAGATCTCAGTGTCCAGGTGCATAAATCGCTGAATGCTGCCACCCAGGTTGGTAGGGTTGTTAAGAAGGCATATGGGAATGTTGGTGTTTATTGGCAGGGGATTGTGTTTCGGAGCACACGGGGTCATGCTTCAGCTGTACAAGACACTGGAAAGGCCGCACCTGCAGTATTGCATGCGGGTGGTAAAAACAATGACTGCAGATGCTGGAAACCAGATTCTGGATCATTGGTGCTGGAAGAGCACAGCAGTTCAGGCAGCATCCAAAGTGCAGCGAAATCGACGTTTCGGGCAAAAGCCCTTCAGTTCTGGTCACCGCAATTTAGGAAGGATGTGGAAGCTTTGGAAAGGATTCAGAGGAGATTTACTGGGATGTTGCCTGGTATGAAAGGAAGGTTTTATGAGGAAAGGCTGAGGGACTTGAGGCTGTTTTTGTTTGAGTGAAGTAAGAGGTCACTTAATCGAGACGTATAAGATAATCAGAGGGTTAGAGTGGGTGGACAGTGAGAGCCTTTTTCCTCAGATGGTGACGGCTAGCATGAGGGGCCGTAGCTTTAAGTTGAGGGGTGATAGATATAGGACAGATATTGGGGTGCTTTCTTTCCTCAGAGAGTAGTAGAGGCGTGGAACGGCCTGCCTGCAACAGTAGTAGACTCACTGACACTAACAGCATTTAAATGGGCATTGGACATACATATGGATAATAATGGAATGGTGTAGGTTAGATGGGCATCAGATTAATTTCACAGGTCAGCGCAACATCGAGGGCCAAAGGGCACTGCAATGTTCTATGTTCAATATTCTATGCTGGCAAATGGGACTAGATTAATTTAGGATATCTCGTTAGCATGGATGAGTTGGACCGAAGGGTCTGTTTCCATGCTGTAAATCTCTATGACTCTAAGAGGCCTCATCAATGTCCTGGTAAAAAATGAGGGCTGCAGATGCTGGAGATCAGAGCTGAAAATGTGTTGCTGGTTAAAGCACAGCAGGTTAGGCAGCATCCAAGGAATAGGAAATTCGACGTTTCGGGCATAAGCCCTTCCTGATGAAGGGCTTATGCCCGAAACGTCGAATTTCCTATTCCTTGGATGCTGCCTAACCTGCTGTGCTTTAACCAGCAACACATTTTCAGCTCATCAATGTCCTGTACAACCTCAATACAACCCCTTACCACTGCCTCTCTCTCCAACAATTGCACCTCCAACATCAGTAATACAATGGGGTGTCGGTCTGGATGGTTTTTGTGCTAATGTCATAGAATGAACTTGAACTGGAAGACCTGGTGATATAGTCTTTCATCTAAGACACTCAATAGGTGAGGCTTTCTGTGTTTTGTGTTTGTATTATATCCACAACAACGTCGATTTACACCTGAACCCAAATTCTGCTGTTGATTTCAGAGGGTCTCCTGACACTGAGAGCACGGCCCCCGACCCAGGAGGAATTTATCGATGTCTTTCAGAAGTACAAATACTCCTTTAGCCTGCTGGTAAGCAACTCTGCAGCTTGCAAAGTCCAAACTCTTTCAAAAGGGCTTGGCTTTATCAAATCTGGTTAGAGACAAAAAAAAATCTGCAGAAGCTGGAATCTGAAGCAGACAGGCAGGAGGCTGGAAGAACACAGCAAGCCAAGAGGTGGAGATATTTCGGGGGTAACCCTTCTTCATGAATTGGGAG